>NW_026781590.1:0-241582 GCF_030144855.1 Hypanus sabinus | reverse complement strand
AATGGATTAGAGCTGTCGGTGTGAGGCGAGGGGGAGGGGTTAGCGAGAGGGAGGGGAAGGAGGGGGGAAACAGGAGGGAGGTATGGGCAAGAAAAGGGTGAGGTGAGGGGAGGCTGGATGGAGTGGGAGGTAAGGAGAGCGCAGAAGGAGGAGGGGTGGGGAGGGATCTAGGGATGGTAGGAGTGGAGCAGAAAGGGAAGAGATTGGAGGGAAGGGGTGGGGTATGGATGGAGCATCATGGACGTAGCCTAAAAATGCTCTCACACCCTCTCCCTCCATCCTTTACTGCATTCCCCCCCCCCCCACACATTTATTACTCTGAACAGGAGTGCTGAGAAGGTCATGTCCTCAGCACCCTCCTCTACTCCCTCAGGCCTCACAGGCAGTAAGCTCGTAGTCACAGAAGCTGCAGAGGGCTGTACGCCCGGGCAGTTCCATCAGCATCGATGGCATCGTCCTTCATCGGCGGTGGAAAGGGTGAGCAGCTTCAACTGCACCAAGCAGCTCCGCTTCATTAGGAGTTTCAGGAGATCTGGCATGTCATCAAGACTTCCTGCAAATGTCCCCCACATGGGGAGCATTCTGACTCTGCCTGGTATGCTAGGTCCAGTACTCGAGATCGCAAGAAGCTGCAGAGGGCTTCAGAACGTCTTCAAAAAGTCATGATTCAACCAGCTGGCAAACCATCACTGAGCACCTACCACCCAGGACAAGCCCTCTTCTCATTACTACCACCAAGGACAAGCCCTCTTCTCATTACTACCCTCCAGGACAAGCCCTCTTCTCATTACGGACCATCCGGAACAAGCCCTCTTGTCATTACCACCACCCAGGACAAGCCCTCTTCTCATTACTACCGTCCAGGACAAGCCCTCTTCTCATTACTACTCTCCAGGACAAGCCCTCTTCTCATTACTACCGTCCGGGAAAAGCCCTCTTGTCATTACTACCGTCCGGGACAAGCCCTCTTGTCATTACTACCGTCCGGGACAAGCCCTCTTGTCATTACTACTGTCCGGGACAAGCCCTCTTCTCATTACTACCATCCGGGACAAGCCCTCTTCTCATTACTACCACCCAGGACAAGCCCTCTTCTCATTACTACCGTCCAGGACAAGCCCTCTTCTCATTACTACTCGCCAGGACAAGCCCACTTCTCATTACTACCGTCCGGGACAAGCCCTCTTGTCATTACTACCGTCCGGGACAAGCCCTCTTCTCATTACTACCGTCCAGGACAAGCCCTCTTCTCATTACTACCATCCAGGACAAGCCTTCTTCTCATTACTACCATCTGGGACAAGCCCTCTTGTCATTACTACCATCCAGGACAAGCCCTCTTCTCATTACCACCATCCGGGACAAGCCCTCTTCTCATTACTACCGTCCAGGACAAGCCCTCTTCTCATTACTACCGTCCGGGACAAGCCCTCTTGTCATTACTACCGTCCGGGACAAGCCCTCTAGTCATTACTACCGTCCGGGACAAGCCCTCTTCTCATTACTACCATCCGGGAAAAGCCCTCTTCTCATTACTACCCTCCAGGACAAGCCCTCTTGTCATTACTACCACCCAGGACAAGCCCTCTTCTCATTACTACCGTCCAGGACAAGCCCTCTTCTCATTACTACTCTCCAGGACAAGCCCACTTCTCATTACTACCGTCCGGGACAAGCCCTCTTGTCATTACTACCGTCCGGGACAAGCCCTCTTCTCATTACTACCGTCCAGGACAAGCCCTCTTCTCATTACTACCATCCAGGACAAGCCTTCTTCTCATTACTACCATCTGGGACAAGCCCTCTTCTCATTACTGCCACCCAGGACAAGCCCTCTTGTCATTACTACCCTCCAGGACAAGCCCTCTTCTCATTACTACCGTCCGGGACAAGCCCTCTTGTCATTACTACCATCCAGGACAAGCCTTCTTCTCATTACTACCATCTGGGACAAGCCCTCTTGTCATTACTACCGCCCGGGACAAGCCCTCTTCTCATTACTACCATCCGGGACAAGCCCTCTTCTCATTACTACCACCCAGGACAAGCCCTCTTGTCATTACTACCATCCGGGACAAGCCCTCTTCTCATTACTACTCTCCAGGACAAGCCCTCTTCTCATTACTACCCTCCAGGACAAGCCCTCTTCTCATTACTACCCTCCAGGACAAGCCCTCTTCACATTAATACCCTCCAGGACAAGCCCTCTTCTCATTACTACCGTCCAGGCCAAACCCCTTCTCATTACTACCCTCCAGGACAAGCCCTCTTCTCATTACTACCCTCCAGGACAGGCCCTCTTCTCATTACTGCCCTCCAGGACAAGCCCTCTTCTCATTACTACCATCTGGGGCAAGCCCTCCTCTCATTACTACCGTCCAGGACATGACCTCTTCTCATTACTACCCGCCAGGACAAGCCCTCGTCTCATTACTACCACCCAGGACAAGCCCTCTTCTCAAAACTAACGCCCAGGACAAGCCCTCTTCTCATTACTACCGTCCGGGACAAGCCCTCGTCTCATTACTACCACCCAGGACAAGCCCTCTTCTCAAAACTACTGCCCAGGACATGCCCTCTTCTCATTACTACCCGCCAGGACAAGCCCTCGTCTCATTACTACCACCCAGGACAAGCCCTCTTCTCAAAACTACCGCCCAGGACAAGCCCTCTTCTCATTACTACCGTCCGGGACAAGCCCTCGTCTCATTACTACCACCCAGGACAAGCCCTCTTCTCAAAACTACTGCCCAGGACAAGCCCTCTTCTCATTACTACCGTCCAGGACAAGCCACTTCTCATTACTACCAACCGGGACAAGCCCTCTTCTCATTACTACTCTCCAGGACAAGCCCTCTTCTCATTACTACCCTCCAGGACAAGCTCTCTTTCCATTACTACCCTCCAGGACAAGACATCCTCTCATTACTACCGTCCGGGACAAGCCCTCTTCTCATTACTACCCTCCAGGACAAGCCCTCTTCTCATTACTACCCTCCGGGACAAGCCCTCTTCTCATTACTACCCTCCAGGACAAGCCATCCTCTCATTACTACCGTCCGGGACAAGCCCTCTTCTCATTACTACCCTCCAGGACAAGCTCTCTTCTCATTTCTACCGTCCAGGACAAGCCCTCTTCTCATTAATACCCTCCAGGACAAGCCCTCTTCTCATTACTACCGTCCAGGACAAGCCCTCTTCTCATTACTATCATCCGGGACATGCCCTCTTCTCATTACTACCACCCAGGACAACCCCTCTTCTCATTACTACCCCTCCAGGACAAGCCCTCTTCTCATTACTACAGTCCAGGACAAGCCGTCTTCTCATTACTACCCCTCCAGTACAAGCCCTCTTGTCATTACTACCCTCCAGGACAAGGCCTCTTGTCATTACTACCGTCCTGGACAAGCCCTCTTGTCATTACTACCCTCCAGGACAAGCTCTCTTCTCATTACTACCGTCTGGGACAAGCCCTCTTGTCATTACTACCGTCCAGGACAAGCCCTCTTGTCATTACTACCCTCCAGGACAAGCCCTCTTGTCATTACTACCATCCAGGACAAGCCCTCTTGTCATTACTACCGTCCAGGACAAGCCCTCTTCTCATTACTACCATCCGGGACAAGCCCTCTTCTCATTACTACCCTGCAGGACAAGCCCTCTTCTCATTACTACCCTCCAGGACAAGCCCTCTTCTCATTACTACCGTCCAGGAGAAGCCCTCTTGTCATTACTACCATCCGGGACAAGCCCTCTTGTCATTACTACCGTCCGGGACAACCCCTCTTCTCATTACTGCCGTCCGGGACAAGCCCTCTTGTCATTTCTACCACCCAGGACAAGCCCTCTTCTCATTACTACCGTCCGGGACAAGCCCTCTTCTCATTACTACCCTCCGGGACAAGCACTCTTCTCATTACTACCGTCCAGGAGAAGCCCTCTTGTCATTACTACCATCCGGGACAAGCCCTCTTGTCATTACTACCGTCCGGGACAACCCCTCTTCTCATTACTGCCGTCCGGGACAAGCCCTCTTGTCATTTCTACCACCCAGGACAAGCCCTCTTCTCATTACTACCGTCCGGGAGAAGCCCTCTTCTCATTACTACCATCCGGGACAAGCACTCTTCTCATTACTACAGTCCGGGACATGCCCTCTTCTCATTACTACAGTCCAGGACAAGCCCTGTTCTCATTACAATCGTCCAGGACTAGCCCTGTTCTCATTACTACGACCCAGGACAAGCCCTCTTATCATTACTACCCTCCAGGACAAGCCATCTTCTCATTACTACAGTCCAGGACAAGCAATCTTCTCATTACTACCATCCAGTACAAGCCCTCTTCTCATTACTACCATCCAGGACAAGCCCTCTTCTCATTACTATCGTCCAGGACTCGCCCTCTTCTCATTACTACCATCCAGTACAAGCCCTCTTCTCATTACTACCATCCAGGACAAGCCCTCTTCTCATTACTATCGTCCAGGACTCGCCCTCTTCTCATTACTACCACCCAGGACAAGCCGTCTTCTCATTACTACCATCCAGGACAAGCCCTCTTCTCATTACTACCCTCCCGGACAAGCCCTCTTCTCATTAATACCCTCCCGGACAAGCCCTCTTCTCATTAATACCCTCCAGGACAAGCCCTCTTCTCATTACTACCCTCCCGGACAAGCCCTCTTCTCATTAATACCCTCCAGGACAAGCCCTCTTCTCATTACTACCCTCCAGGACAAGCCCTCTTCTCATTACTATCATCCAGGACTAGCCCTCTTCTCATTACTACCATCCAGGACAAGCCCTCTTCTCATTACTACCCTCCCGGACAAGCCCTCTTCTCATTAATACCCTCCAGGACAAGCCCTCTTCTCATTACTACCCTCCAGGACAAGCCCTCTTCTCATTACTACCGTCCAGGACAAGCTCTCTTCTCATTATTACCGTCCAGGACAAGCCCTCTTCTCATTACTACCCTCCAGGAGAAGCCATCTTCTCATTACTACAGTCCAGGACAAGCCCTCTTCTCATTACTACCCTCCAGGACAAGCCCTCTTCTCATTACTACCGTCCAGGACAAGCCCTCTTCTCATTATTACCGTCCGGGACAACCCCTCTTCTCATTACTACCGTCCAGGACAAGCTCTCTTCTCATTATTACCGTCCAGTACAAGCCATCTTCTCATTACTACCATCCAGGACAAGCCCTCTTCTCATTACTATCATCCGGGACATGCCCTCTTCTCATTACTACCACCCAGGACAACCCCTCTTCTCATTACTACCCTCCAGGACAAGCCATCTTCTCATTACTACAGTCCAGGACAAGCCATCTTCTCATTACTACCATCCAGTACAAGCCCTCTTGTCATTACTACCCTCCAGGACAAGCCCTCTTGTCATTACTACCGTCCGGGACAAGCCCTCTTGTCATTACTACCCTCCAGGACAAGCCCTCTTGTCATTACTACCGTCCGGGACAAGCCCTCTTGTCATTACTACCGTCCAGGACAAGCCCTCTTGTCATTACTACCCTCCAGGACAAGCCCTCTTGTCATTACTACCCTCCAGGACAAGCCATCTTCTCATTACTACAGTCCAGGACAAGCCATCTTCTCATTACTACCCTCCAGGACTAGCCCTCTTCTCATTACTACCATCCAGGACAAGCCCTCTTCTCATTACTATCGTCCAGGACTCGCCCTCTTCTCATTACTATCATCCAGGACTAGCCCTCTTCTCATTACTACCATCCAGGACAAGCCCTCTTCTCATTACTACCCTCCCGGACAAGCCCTCTTCTCATTAATACCCTCCAGGACAAGCCCTCTTCTCATTACTGCCCTCCAGGACAAGCCTCTTCTCATTACTATCATCCAGGACTAGCCCTCTTCTCATTACTACCATCCAGGACAAGCCCTCTTCTCATTACTACCCTCCCGGACAAGCCCTCTTCTCATTAATACCCTCCAGGACAAGCCCTCTTCTCATTACAACCGTCCAGGACAAGCTCTCTTCTCATTATTACCGTCCAGGACAAGCCCTCTTCTCATTACTACCCTCCAGGACAAGCCCTCTTCTCATTATTACCCTCCAGGACAAGACCTCTTCTCATTACTACAGTCCGGGACAAGCCCTCTTCTCATTACTACCATCCGGGACAAGCCCTCTTCTCATTACTACCCGGCAGGACAAGCCCTCATCTCATTACTACCCTCCAGGACAAGCCCTCTTCTCATTACTACCCTCCAGGACAAGCCCTCTTCTCATTACTACCATCCGGGACAAGCCCTCTTCTCATTACTACCATCCGGGACAAGCCCTCTTCTCATTACTACTGTCCAGGAGAAGCCCTCTTCTCAATACTACCCTCCGGGACAAGCCCTCTTCTCATTAGTACCCTCCGGGACAAGCCCTCTTCTCATTACTACCCTTCAGGACAAGCCCTCTTCTCATTACAACCACCCAGGACAAGCCCTCTTCTGATTACAACCACCCAGGACAAGCCGTCTTGTCATTACTACCACCCAGGACAAGCCCTCTTCTCATTACTACCGTCCGGGACAAGCCCTCTTCTCATTACTACCGTCCGGGACAAGCCCTCTTCTCATTACTACCATCCGGGACAAGCCCTCTTCTCATTACTACCATCCGGGACAAGCCCTCTTCTCATTACTACCGTCCAGGAGAAGCCCTCTTCTCAATACTACCCTCCGGGACAAGCCCTCTTCTCATTACTACCCTCCGGGACAAGCCCTCTTCTCATTACTACCACCCAGGACAAACCCTCTCCTCATTACAACCCTCCAGGACAAGCCCTCTCCTCATTACAACCCTCCAGGACAAGCCCTCTTCTCATTACTACCATCCGGGACATGCCCTCTACTCATTACTACCCTCCAGGACAAGCCCTCTTCTCATTACTACCATCCCGGACATGCCCTCTACTCATTACTACCCTGCAGGACAAGCCCTCTTCTCATTACTACCCTCCAGGACAAGCCCTCTTCTCATTAATACCCTCCGGGACATGCCCTCTACTCATTACTACCGTCCGGGACAAGCCCTCTTCTCATTACTACCCTCCAGGACAAGCCCTCTTCTCATTACTACCGTCCGGGACAAGCCCTCTTCTCATTACTACCGTCCAGGACAAGCCCTCTTCTCATTACTACCATCCGGGACAAGCCCTCTTGTCATTACTACCGTCCGGGACAAGCCCACTTCTCATTACTACCGTCCAGGACAAGCCCTCTTCTCATTACTACCTTCCAGGACAAGCCCTCTTCTCATTACTACCCTCCGGGACATGCCATCTTCTCATTACTACCGTCCAGGACAAGCCCTCTTCTCATTACTATCATCCGGGACATGCCCTCTTCTCATTTCTACCGTCCAGGACAAGCCATCTTCTCATTACTACCATCCAGGACAAGCCCTCTTCTCATTACTACCGTCCAGGACAAGCCCTCTTCTCATTACTACCGTCCAGGACAAACCCTCTTCTCATTACTACCCTCCAGGACAAGCCCTCTGCTCATTACTACCATCCAGGACAAGCCCTCTTCTCATTACTACCCTCCAGGACAAGCCCTCTTCTCATTACTACCACCCAGGACAAGCCCTCTTCTCATTACTACCACCCAGGACAAGCCCTCTTCTCATTACTACCGTCCGGGACAAGCCCTCTTCTCATTACTACCGTCCGGGACAAGCCCTCTTCTCATTAATACCCTCTGGGACAGGACCTCTTCTCATTACCACCCTCCAGGACAAGCTCTCTTCTCATTACCACCACCCAGGACAAGCCCTCTTCTCATTACTGCCCTCCAGGACATGCCCTCTTCTCATTACTACCCTGCAGGACATGCCCTCTTCTCATTACTACCACCCAGGAGAAGCCCTCTTCTCATTACTACCGTCCGGGACAAGCCCTCTTCTCATTACTATCGACCAGGACTTGCCCTCTTCTCATTACTATCATCCAGGACTAGCCCTCTTCTCATTACTATCACCCAGGACAAGCCCTCTTCTCATTACTACCCTCCAGGACAAGCCATCTTCTCATTACTACAGTCCAGGACAAGCCCTGTTGTCATTACTACCACCCAGGACAAGCCCTCTTCTCATTACTACCGTCCGGGAGAAGCCCTCTTCTCATTACTACCATCTGGGACAAGCCCTCTTCTCATTACTACCCTCCAGGACAAGCCATCTTCTCATTACTACAGTCCAGGACAAGCCCTCATCTCATTACTATCGTCCAGGACTAGCCCTCTTCTCATTACTACCACCCAGGACAAGCCCTCTTATCATTACTACCCTCCAGGACAAGCCATCTTCTCATTACTACAGTCCAGGACAAGCCATCTTCTCATTACAACCCTCCAGGACTCGCCCTCTTCTCATTACTACCATCCAGTACAAGCCCTCTTCTCATTACTATCATCCGGGACAAGCCCTCTTCTCATTGCTACCCTCCAGGAAAAGCCCTCTTCTCATTACTACCATCCGGGACAAGCCCTCTTCTCATTACTACCATCCGGGACAAGCCCTCTTCTCATTATTACCAGCCGGGACAAGCCCTCTTCTCATTGCTACCCTCTAGGACAAGCCCTCTTCTCATTACTACCATCCGAGACAAGCCCTCTTCTCATTATTACCAGCCGGGACAAGCCCTCTTCTCATTGCTACCCTCCAGGACAAGCCCTCTTCTCATTACAACCGTCCAGGACAAGCTCTCTTCTCATTATTACCGTCCAGGACAAGCCCTCTTCTCATTACTACCCTCCAGGACAAGCCCTCTTCTCATTATTACCCTCCAGGACAAGCCCTCTTCTCATTACTACAGTCCGGGACAAGCCCTCTTCTCATTACTACCATCCGGGACAAGCCCTCTTCTCATTACTACCCGGCAGGACAAGCCCTCTTCTCATTACTACCCTCCAGGACAAGCCCTCTTCTCATTACTACCCTCCAGGACAAGCCCTCTTCTCATTACTACCATCCGGGACAAGCCCTCTTCTCATTACTACCATCCAGGACAAGTCCTCTTCTCATTACTACTGTCCAGGAGAAGCCCTCTTCTCAATACTACCCTCCGGGACAAGCCCTCTTCTCATTACTACCCTCCGGGACAAGCCCTCTTCTCATTACTACCCTTCAGGACAAGCCCTCTTCTCATTACAACCACCCAGGACAAGCCCTCTTCTGATTACAACCACCCAGGACAAGCCCTCTTCTCATTACTACCGTCCGGGACAAGCCCTCTTCTCATTACTACCGTCCGGGACAAGCCCTCTTCTCATTACTACCATCCGGGACAAGCCCTCTTCTCATTACTACCGTCCGGGACAAGCCCTCTTCTCATTACTACCGTCCAGGAGAAGCCCTCTTCTCAATACTACCCTCCGGGACAAGCCCTCTTCTCATTACTACCCTCCGGGACAAGCCCTCTTCTCATTACTACCACCCAGGACAAGCCCTCTCCTCATTACAACCCTCCAGGACAAGCCCTCTCCTCATTACAACCCTCCAGGACAAGCCCTCTTCTCATTACTACCATCCGGGAAACGCCCTCTACTCATTACTACCCTCCAGGACAAGCCCTCTTGTCATTACTACCGTCCAGGACAAGCCCTCTTCTCATTACTACCTTCCAGGACAAGCCCTCTTCTCATTACTACCCTCCGGGACATGCCATCTTCTCATTACTACCGTCCAGGACAAGCCCTCTTCTCATTACTATCATCCGGGACATGCCCTCTTCTCATTTCTACCGTCCAGGACAAGCCCTCTTCTCATTACTACCGTCCAGGACAAGCCCTCTTCTCATTACTACCGTCCAGGACAAGCCCTCTTCTCATTACTACCCTCCAGGACAAGCCCTCTGCTCATTACTACCATCCAGGACAAGCCCTCTTCTCATTACTACCCTCCAGGACAAGCCCTCTTCTCATTACTAACACCCAGGACAAGCCCTCTTCTCATTACTACCACCCAGGACAAGCCCTCTTCTCATTACTACCGTCCGGGACAAGCCCTCTTCTCATTACTACCGTCCGGGAGAAGCCCTCTTCTCATTAATACCCTCTGGGACAGGACCTCTTCTCATTACCACCCTCCAGGACAAGCTCTCTTCTCATTACCACCACCCAGGACAAGCCCCCTTCTCATTACTGCCCTCCAGGACATGCCCTCTGCTCATTACTACCCTGCAGGACATGCCCTCTTCTCATTACTACCACCCAGGAGAAGCCCTCTTCTCATTACTACCGTCCGGGACAAGCCCTCTTCTCATTACTATCGACCAGGACTTGCCCTCTTCTCATTACTATCATCCAGGACTAGCCCTCTTCTCATTACTACCACCCAGGACAAGCCCTCTTCTCATTACTACCATCCAGGACTAGCCCTCTTCTCATTACTACCACCCAGGACAAGCCCTCTTATCATTACTACCCTCCAGGACAAGCCATCTTCTCATTACTACAGTCCAGGAGAAGCCCTCATCTCATTACTATCGTCCAGGACTAGCCCTCTTCTCATTACTACCATCCAGGACAAGCCCTCTTCTCATTACTACCACCCAGGACAAGCCCTCTTATCATTACTACCCTCCAGGACAAGCCATCTTCTCATTACTACAGTCCAGGACAAGCCATCTTCTCATTACAACCCTCCAGGACTCGCCCTCTTCTCATTACTACCATCCAGTACAAGCCCTCTTCTCATTACTATCATCCGGGACAAGCCCTCTTCTCATTGCTACCCTCCAGGAAAAGCCCTCTTCTCATTACTACCATCCGGGACAAGCCCTCTTCTCATTACTACCATCCGGGACAAGCCCTCTTCTCATTATTACCAGCCGGGACAAGCCCTCTTCTCATTGCTACCCTCCAGGACAAGCCCTCTTCTCATTACTACCATCCGAGACAAGCCCTCTTCTCATTATTACCAGCCGGGACAAGCCCTCTTCTCATTGCTACCCTCCAGGACAAGCCCTCTTCTCATTACTACCATCCGAGACAAGCCCTCTTCTGATTACTACCATCCGGGACAAGCCCTCTTCTCACTACTACCATCCGGGACAAGCCCTCTTCTCATTACTACAGTCCAGGACAAGCCCTCTTCTCATTACTGCCGTCCAGGACAAGCCCTCTTCTCATTACTACCCTCCGGGACATGCCCTCTTCTCGTTACTACCCTCCAGGACAGGCCCTCATCTCATTACTACCATCCAGGACAAGCCCTCTTCTCATTACTACCGTCCGGGACAAGCCCTCTTCTCATTACTACTGTCCGGGACAAGCCCTCTTCTCATTAATACCCTCTGGGATAGGACCTCTTCTCATTACCACCCTCCAGGAGAAGCTCTCTTCTCATTACCACCACCCAGGACAAGCCCTCTTCTCATTACTGCCCTCCAGGACATGCCCTCTTCACATTACTACCCTGCAGGACATGCCCTCTTCTCATTACTACCACCCAGGAGAAGCCCTCTTCTCATTACTACCGTCCGGGACAAGCCCTCTTCTCATTACTATCGACCAGGACTTGCCCTCTTCTCATTACTATCATCCAGGACTAGCCCTCTTCTCATTACTACCACCCAGGACAAGCCCTCTTCTCATTACTACCCTCCAGGACAAGCCATCTTCTCATTACTACAGTCCAGGACAAGCCCTCATCTCATTACAATCGTCCAGGACTAGCCCTCTTCTCATTACTACCAGCCAGGACAAGCCCTCTTATCATTACTACCCTCCAGGACAAGCCATCTTCTCATTACTACAGTCCAGGACAAGCCATCTTCTCATTACAACCCTCCAGGACTCGCCCTCTTCTCATTACTACCATCCAGTTCAAGCCCTCTTCTCATTACTATCATCCGGGACAAGCCCTCTTCTCATTGCTACCCTCCAGGAAAAGCCCTCTTCTCATTACTACCATCCGGGACAAGCCCTCTTCTCATTACTACCATCCGGGACAAGCCCTCTTCTCATTATTACCAGCCGGGACAAGCCCTCTTCTCATTGCTACCCTCCAGGACAAGCCCTCTTCTCATTACTACCATCCGAGACAAGCCCTCTTCTCATTATTACCAGCCGGGACAAGCCCTCTTCTCATTACTACCATCCGAGACAAGCCCTCTTCTGATTACTACCATCCGGGACAAGCCCTCTTCTCACTACTACCATCCGGGACAGGCCCTCTTCTCATTACTACAGTCCAGGACAAGCCCTCTTCTCATTACTGCCGTCCAGGACAAGCCCTCTTCTCATTACTACCCTCCGGGACATGCCCTCTTCTCGTTACTACCCTCCAGGACAAGCCCTCATCTCATTACTACCGTCCGGGACAAGCCCTCTTCTCATTACTACCACCCAGGACAAGCCCTCTTCTCATTACTACCGACCGGGACAAGCCCTCTTCTCATTACTACCGTCCAGGACAGGCCCTCTTCTCATTGCTACCAATCGGGACAAGCCCTCTTCTCATTACTACCCTCCCGGACAAGCCCTCATCTCATTACTACCGTCCGGGACAAGCCCTCTTCTGATTACTACCGTCCGGGACAAGCCGTCTTCTCATTACTACCCTCCGGGACATGCCCTCTTCTCATTACTACTGTCCAGGACAAGCCCTCTTCTCATTACTATCATCCGGGACATGCCCTCTTCTCATTTCTACCACCCAGGACAAGCTCTCTTCTCATTACTGCCGTCCAGGACAAGCCCTCTTCTCATTACTACCCTCCGGGACATGCCCTCTTCTCGTTACTACCCTCCAGGACAAGCCCTCTTCTCATTACTACGATCCGGGACAAGCCCTCTTCTCATTACTACCAATCGGGACAAGCCCTCTTCTCATTACTACGATCCAGGACAAGCCCTCTTCTCATTACTACCCTCCGGGACATGCCCTCTTCTCGTTACTACCCTCCAGGACAAGCCCTCTTCTCATTACTACCGTCCAGGACAAGCCCTCTTCTCATTACTGCCGTCCAGGACAAGCCCTCTTCTCATTACTACCCTCCGGGACATGCCCTCTTCTCGTTACTACCCTCCAGGACAAGCCCTCTTCTCATTACTACGATCCGGGACAAGCCCTCTTCTCATTACTACCCTCCAGGACAAGCCCTCATCTCATTACTACCATCCGGGACAAGCCCTCTTCTGATTACTACCGTCCAGGACAAGCCCTCTTCTCATTACTACCCTGCAGGACAAGCCCTGCTCTCATTACTACCGTCCAGGACAAGCCCTCTTCTCATTACTACCCTCCAGGACAAGCCCTCTTCTCATTACTACCCTCCAGGACAAGCCATCTTCTCATTACTACCGTCCAGGACAAGCTCTCTTCTCATTATTACCGTCCAGTACAAGCCCACTTCTGATTACTACCCTCCGGGACATGCCCTCTTCTCATTACTACCCTCCAGGACATGCCCTCTTCTCATTACTACCCTCCAGGACAAGCCATCTTCTCATTACTACCCTCCGGGACATGCCCTCTTCTTATTACTACTGTCCAGGACAAGCCCTCTTCTCATTACTAACCTCCGGGACATGCCCTCTTCTCAGTACTACCACCCAGGACAAGCCCTCTTCTCATTACTACCGTCCAGGACAGGCCCTCTTCTCATTACTGCCCTCCAGGACAAGCCCTCTTCTCATTACTACCATCCGGGGCAAGCTCTCTTCTCATTACTACCGTCCAGGACATGCCCTCTTCTCATTACTACCCTCCAGGACAAGCCCTCTTTTCATTACTACCGGCCAGGACAAGCCCTCTTCTCATTACTACCCTCCAGGACAAGCCCTCTTCTCATTACTACACTCCAGGACAAGCCCTCTTCTCATTACTACCACTTAGGACAAGCCCTCTTCTCATTACTACTCTCCAGTACAAGCCCTCTTCTCATTACTGCCCTCCAGGACAAGCCCTCTTCTCATTACTACCCTCCAGGACAAGCCATCTTCTCATTACTACCGTCCAGGACAAGCTCTCTTCTCATTATTACCGTCCAGGACAAGCCCTCTTCTCATTACTACCCTCCAGGACAAGCCATCTTCTCATTACTACCGTCCAGGACAAGCTCTCTACTCATTATTACCGTCCAGGACAAGCCCTCTTCTCATTACTACCCTCCAGGACAAGCCCTCTTCTCATTACTACCCTCCAGGACAAGCAACTCTTCTCATTACTACCGTCCAGGACAAGCCCTCTTCTCATTACTACCGTCTGGGACAAGCCCTCTTCTCATTACTACCGTCCGGGAGAAGCCCTCTTCTCATTACTACCATCCGGGACAAGCCCTCTTCTCATTACTACCATCCGGGACAAGCCCTCTTCTCATTACTACCGTCCAGGACTAGCCCTCTTCTCATTACTACCCTCCAGGACAAGCCATCTTCTCATTACTATCATCCAGGACATGCCCTCTTCTCATTACTACCACCCAGGACAACCCCTCTTCTCATTACTACCCTCCAGGACAAGCCATCTTCTCATTACTACAGTCCAGGACAAGCCATCTTCTCATTACTACCATCCAGTACAAGCCCTCTTGTCATTACTCCCCTCCAGGGCAAGCCCTCTTGTCATTACTACCGTCCGGGACAAGCCCTCTTGTCATTACTACCCTCCAGGACAAGCTCTCTTCTCATTACTACCGTCCGGGACAAGCCCTCTTGTCATTACTACCCTCCAGGACAAGCCCTCTTGTCATTACTACCCTCCAGGACAAGCCCTCTTGTCATTACTACCATCCAGGACAGGCCGTCTTGTCATTACTACCGTCCAGGACAAGCCCTCTTCTCATTACTACCATCCGGGACAATCCCTCTTCTGATTACTACCCTGCAGGACAAGCCCTCTTCTCATTACTACCCTCCAGGACAAGCCCTCTTCTCATTACTACCGTCCAGGACAAGCCCTCTTGTCATTACTACCGTCCGGGACAAGCCCTCTTGTCATTACTACCGTCCGGGACAACCCCTCTTCTCATTACTACCGTCCAGGACAAGCCCTCTTCTCATTACTACCCTCCAGGACAAGCCCTCTTCTCATTGCTACCCTCCAGGACAGGCCCTCTTCTCATTACTACCATCCGGGACAAGCCCTCTTCTCATTACCACCATCCGGGACAAGCCCTCTTCTCATTACTACCCTCCAGGACAAGCCCTCTTCTCATTACTACCGTCCAGGACAAGCCCTCTTGTCATTACTACCGTCCGGGACAAGTCCTCTTGTCATTACTACCGTCCGGGACAACCCCTCTTCTCATTACTACCACCCAGAACAAGCCCTCTTCTCATTACTACCGTCCGGGAGAAGCCCTCTTCTCATTACTACCATCCGGGACAAGCCCTCTTCTCATTACTACCCTCCAGGACAAGCCCTCTTCTCATTACTACCGTCCGGGAGAAGCCCACTTCTCATTACTACCGTCCGGGACAAGCCCTCTTCTCATTACTACCGTCCGGGGGAAGCCCACTTCTCATTGCTACCATCCGGGACAAGCACTCTTCTCATTACTACAGTCCGGGACATGCCCTCTTCTCATTACTACAGTCCAGGACAAGCCCTCTTCTCATTACTACCGTCCGGGAGAAGCCCACTTCTCATTACTACCGTCCGGCACAAGCCCTCTTCTCATTAATACAGTCCAGGACAAGCCCTCTTCTCATTACTATCGTCCAGGACTAGCCCTCTTCTCATTACTACCCTCCAGGACAAGCCCTCCTCTCATTACTACCGTCCGGGACAAGCCCTCTTCTCATTACTACCCTCCCGGACAAGCCCTCATCTCATTACTACCGTCCGGGACAAGCCCTCTTCTCATTACTACCCTCCGGGACATGCCCTCTTCTCATTACTACCGTCCAGGACAAGCCCTCTTCTCATTACTATCATCCGGGACATGCCCTCTTCTCATTTCTACCACCCAGGACAAGCCCTCTTCTCATTACTGCCGTCCAGGACAAGCCATCTTCTCATTACTACCCTCCGGGACATGCCCTCTGCTCGTTACTACCCTCCAGGACAAGACCTCTTCTCATTACTACGATCCGGGACAAGCCCTCTTCTCATTACTACCAATCGGGACAAGCCCTCTTCTCATTACTACGATCCGGGACAAGCCCTCTTCTCATTACTACCCTCCGGGACATGCCCTCTTCTCGTTACTACCCTCCAGGACAAGCCCTCTTCTCATTACTACCGTCCAGGACAAGCCCTCTTCTCATTACTGCCGTCCAGGACAAGCCCTCTTCTCATTACTACCCTCCGGGACATGCCCTCTTCTCGTTACTACCCTCCAGGACAAGCCCTCTTCTCATTACTACGATCCGGGACAAGCCCTCTTCTCATTACTACCCTCCAGGACAAGCCCTCATCTCATTACTACCGTCCGGGACAAGCCCTCTTCTGATTACTACCGTCCAGGACAAGCCCTCTTCTCATTACTACCCTGCAGGACAAGCCCTCCTCTCATTACTACCGTCCAGGAGAAGCCCTCTTCTCATTACTACCCTCCAGGACAAGCCCTCTTCTCATTACTACCCTCCAGGACAAGCCATCTTCTCATTACTACCGTCCAGGACAAGCTCTCTTCTCATTATTACCGTCCAGTACAAGCCCACTTCTGATTACTACCCTCCGGGACATGCCCTCTTCTCATTACTACCCTCCAGGACATGCCCTCTTCTCATTACTACCCTCCAGGACAAGCCATCTTCTCATTACTACCCTCCGGGACATGCCCTCTTCTTATTACTACCGTCCAGGACAAGCCCTCTTCTCATTACTACCGTCTGGGACAAGCCCTCTTCTCATTACTACCGTCCGGGAGAAGCCCTCTTCTCATTACTACCATCCGGGACAAGCCCTCTTCTCATTACTACCATCCGGGACAAGCCCTCTTCTCATTACTACCGTCCAGGACTAGCCCTCTTCTCATTACTACCCTCCAGGACAAGCCATCTTCTCATTACTATCATCCAGGACATGCCCTCTTCTCATTACTACCACCCAGGACAACCCCTCTTCTCATTACTACCCTCCAGGACAAGCCATCTTCTCATTACTACAGTCCAGGACAAGCCATCTTCTCATTACTACCATCCAGTACAAGCCCTCTTGTCATTACTCCCCTCCAGGGCAAGCCCTCTTGTCATTACTACCGTCCGGGACAAGCCCTCTTGTCATTACTACCCTCCAGGCCAAGCTCTCTTCTCATTACTACCGTCCGGGACAAGCCCTCTTGTCATTACTACCCTCCAGGACAAGCCCTCTTGTCATTACTACCCTCCAGGACAAGCCCTCTTGTCATTACTACCATCCAGGACAGGCCCTCTTGTCATTACTACCGTCCAGGACAAGCCCTCTTCTCATTACTACCATCCGGGACAAGCCCTCTTCTGATTACTACCCTGCAGGACAAGCCCTCTTCTCATTACTACCCTCCAGGACAAGCCCTCTTCTCATTACTACCGTCCAGGACAAGCCCTCTTGTCATTACTACCGTCCGGGACAAGCCCTCTTGTCATTACTACCGTCCGGGACAACCCCTCTTCTCATTACTACCGTCCGGGACAAGCCCTCTTGTCATTACTACCACCCAGGACAAGCCCTCTTCTCATTACTACCGTCCGGGAGAAGCCCTCTTCTCATTACTACCATCCGGGACAAGCACTCTTCTCATTACTACAGTCTGGGACATGCCCTCTTCTCATTACTACCGTCCAGGACAAGCCCTCTTCTCATTACTACCATCCGGGACAAGCCCTCTTCTCATTACTACCCTGCAGGACAAGCCCTCTTCTCATTACTACCCTCCAGGACAAGCCCTCTTCTCATTACTGCCGTCCAGGACAAGCCCTCTTGTCATTACTACCGTCCGGGACAAGCCCTCTTGTCATTACTACCGTCCGGGACAACCCCTCTTCTCATTACTACCGTCCGGGACAAGCCCTCTTGTCATTACTACCACCCAGGACAAGCCCTCTTCTCATTACTACCGTCCGGGAGAAGCCCTCTTCTCATTACTACCATCCGGGACAAGCCCTCTTCTCATTACTACCGTCCAGGACAAGCCCTCTTCTCATTACTACCATCCGGGACAACCCTCTTCTCATTACTACCCTGCAGGACAAGCCCTCTTCTCATTACTACCCTCCAGGACAAGCCCTCTTCTCATTACTACCGTCCAGGACAAGCCCTCTTGTCATTACTACCGTCCGGGACAAGCCCTCTTGTCATTAGTACCGTTTGGGACAACCCCTCTTCTCATTACTACCGTCCGGGACAAGCCCTCTTGTCATTACTACCACCCAGGACAAGCCCTCTTCTCATTACTACCGTCCGGGAGAAGCCCTCTTCTCATTACTACCATCCGGGACAACCCCTCTTCTCATTACTACCGTCCGGGAGAAGCCCTCTTCTCATTACTACCACCCAGGACAAGCCCTCTTCTCATTACTACCATCCGGGACAAGCACTCTTCTCATTACTACAGTCCGGGACATGCCCTCTTCTCATTACTACAGTCCAGGACAAGCCCTCTTCTCATTACTACCGTCCGGGACAAGCCCACTTCTCATTACTACCGTCCGGGACAAGCCCTCTTCTCATTAATACAGTCCAGGACAAGCCCTCTTCTCATTACTATCGTCCAGGACAAGCCCTCTTCTCATTACTATCATCCGGGACATGCCCTCTTCTCATTACTAACACCCAGGACAACCCCTCTTCTCATTACTACCCTCCTGGACAAGCCATCTTCTCATTACTACAGTCCAGGACAAGCCATCTTCTCATTACTACCATCCAGTACAAGCCCTCTTGTCATTACTACCCTCCAGGACAAGCCCTCTTGTCATTACTACCGTCCGGGACAAGCCCTCTTGTCATTACTACCCTCCAGGACAAGCTCTCTTCTCATTACTACCGTCCGGGACAAGCCCTCTTGTCATTACTGCCGTCCAGGACAAGCCCTCTTGTCATTACTACCCTCCAGGACAAGCCCTCTTGTCATTACTACCATCCAGGACAAGCCCTCTTGTCATTACTACCGTCCCGGACAAGCCCTCTTCTCATTACTACCATCCGGGACAAGCCCTCTGCTCATTACAACCATCCGGGACAAGCCCTCTTCTCATTACTACCCTGCGGGACAAGCCCTCTTCTCATTACTACCCTCCAGGACAAGCCCTCTTCTCATTACTACCGTCCAGGACAAGCCCTCTTGTCATTACTACCGTCCGGGACAAGCCCTCTTGTTATTACTACCGTCCTGGACAACCCCTCTTCTCATTACTACCGTCCGGGACAAGCCCTCTTGTCATTACTACCACCCAGGACAAGCCCTCTTCTCATTACTACCGTCCGGGAGAAGCCCTCTTCTCATTGCTACCATCCGGGACAAGCACTCTTCTCATTACTACAGTCCGGGACATGCCCTCTTCTCATTACTACAGTCCGGGACAAGCCCTCTTCTCATTACTACGATCCGGGACAAGCCCTCTTCTCATTACTACCCTCCGGGACATGCCCTCTTCTCGTTACTACCCTCCAGGACAAGCCCTCTTCTCATTACTACCGTCCAGGACAAGCCCTCTTCTCATTACTGCCGTCCAGGACAAGCCCTCTTCTCATTACTACCCTCCGGGACATGCCCTCTTCTCGTTACTACCCTCCAGGACAAGCCCTCTTCTCATTACTGCGATCCGGGACAAGCCCTCTTCTCATTACTACCCTCCAGGACAAGCCCTCATCTCATTACTACCGTCCGGGACAAGCCCTCTTCTGATTACTACCGTCCAGGACAAGCCCTCTTCTCATTACTACCCTCCAGGACAAGCCCTCTTCTCATTACTACCATCCGGGACAAGCCCTCTTCTCATTACTACCCTCCAGGACAAGCCCTCTTCTCATTACTACCCTGCAGGACAAGCCCTCCTCTCATTACTACCGTCCAGGACAAGCCCTCTTCTCATTACTACGCTCCAGCACAAGCCCTCTTCTCATTACTACCCTCCGGGACATGCCCTCTTCTCAGTACTACCACCCAGGACAAGCCCTCTTCTCATTACTACCGTCCAGGACAGGCCCTCTTCTCATTACTGCCCTCCAGGACAAGCCCTCTTCTCATTACTACCATCCGGGGCAAGCCCTCTTCTCATTACTACCGTCCGGGACATGCCCTCTTCTCATTACTACCCTCCAGGACAAGCCCTCTTTTCATTACTACCGGCCAGGACAAGCCCTCTTCTCATTACTACCCTCCAGGACAAGCCCTCTTCTCATTACTACACTCCAGGACAAGCCCTCTTCTCATTACTACCACTTAGGACAACCCTCTTCTCATTACTACTCTCCAGTACAAACCCTCTTCTCATTACTACCCTCCAGGACAAGCCCTCTTCTCATTACTACCCTCCAGGACAAGCCATCTTCTCATTACTACCGTCCAGGACAAGCTCTCTTCTCATTATTACCGTCCAGGACAAGCCCTCTTCTCATTACTACCCTCCAGGACAAGCCATCTTCTCATTACTACCGTCCAGGACAAGCTCTCTTCTCATTATTACCGTCCAGGACAAGCCCTCTTCTCATTACTACCCTCCAGGACAAGCAACTCTTCTCATTACTACCGTCCAGGACAAGCCCTCTTCTCATTACTACCGTCTGGGACAAGCCCTCTTCTCATTACTACCGTCCGGGAGAAGCCCTCTTCTCATTACTACCATCCGGGACAAGCCCTCTTCTCATTACTACCATCCGGGACAAGCCCTCTTCTCATTACTACCGTCCAGGACTAGCCCTCTTTTCATTACTACCCTCCAGGACAAGCCATCTTCTCATTACTATCATCCAGGACATGCCCTCTTCTCATTACTACCACCCAGGACAACCCCTCTTCTCATTACTACCCTCCAGGACAAGCCATCTTCTCATTACTACAGTCCAGGACAAGCCATCTTCTCATTACTACCATCCAGTACAAGCCCTCTTGTCATTACTCCCCTCCAGGGCAAGCCCTCTTGTCATTACTACCGTCCGGGACAAGCCCTCTTGTCATTACTACCCTCCAGGACAAGCTCTCTTCTCATTACTACCGTCCGGGACAAGCCCTCTTGTCATTACAACCCTCCAGGACAAGCCCTCTTGTCATTACTACCCTCCAGGACAAGCCCTCTTGTCATTACTACCACCCAGGACAGGCCCTCTTGTCATTACTACCGTCCAGGACAAGCCCTCTTCTCATTACTACCATCCGGGACAAGCCCTCTTCTCATTACTACCCTGCAGGACAAGCCCTCTTCTCATTACTACCGTCCAGGACAAGCCCTCTTCTCATTACTACCGTCCGGGAGAAGCCCTCTTCTCATTACTACCATCCGGGACAAGCACTCTTCTCATTACTACAGTCCGGGACATGCCCTCTTCTCATTACTACAGTCCAGGACAAGCCCTCTTCTCATTACTACCGTCCGGGACAAGCCCACTTCTCATTACTACCACCCAGGACAAGCCCTCTTCTCATTACTACCGTGAGGGACAAGCCCTCTTCTCATTACTACCGTCCGGGACAAGCCCTCTTCTCATTAATACAGTCCAGGACAAGCCCTCTTCTCATTAATACAGTCCAGGACAAGCCCTCTTCTCATTACTATCGTCCAGGACTAGCCCTCTTCTCATTACTACCCTCCAGGACAAGCCCTCTTCTCATTACTATCATCCGGGACATGCCCTCTTCTCATTACTATCATCCAGTACAAGCCCTCTTGTCATTACTACCCTCCAGGACAAGCCCTCTTTTCATTACTACCCTCCAGGACAAGCCCTCTTGTCATTACTACCGTCCGGGACAAGCCCTCTTGTCATTACTACCCTCCAGGACAAGCTCTCTTCTCATTACTACAGTCCGGGACAACCCCTCTTGTCATTACTACCGTCCAGGACAAGTCCTCTTGTCATTACTACCCTCCAGGACAAGCCCTCTTGTCATTACTGCCGTCCAGGACAAGCCCTCTTGTCATTACTACCCTCCAGGACAAGCCCTCTTGTCATTACTACCATCCAGGACAAGCCCTCTTGTCATTACTACCGTCCCGGACAAGCCCTCTTCTCATTACTACCATCCGGGACAAGCCCTCTTCTCATTACAACCATCCGGGACAAGCCCTCTTCTCATTACTACCCTGCGGGACAAGCCCTCTTCTCATTACTACCCTCCAGGACAAGCCCTCTTCTCATTACTACCGTCCAGGACAAGCCCTCTTGTCATTACTACCGTCCGGGACAAGCCCTCTTGTCATTAATACCGTCCGGGACAACCCCTCTTCTCATTACTACCGTCTGGGACAAGCCCTCTTGTCATTACTACCACCCAGGACAAGCCCTCTTCTCATTACTACCGTCCGGGAGAAGCCCTCTTCTCATTGCTACCCTCCGGGACAAGCACTCTTCTCATTACTACAGTCCGGGACATACCCTCTTCTCATTACTACAGTCCAGGACAAGCCCTCTTCTCATTACTATCGTCCAGGACTAGCCATCTTCTCATTACTACCCTCCAGGAGAAGCCGTCTTGTCATTACTACAACCCAGGACAAGCCCTCTTCTCATTACTACCGTCCGGGACAAGCCCTCTTCTCATTACTACCATCCGGGACAAGCCCTCTTCTCATTACTACCATCCGGGACAAGACCTCTTCTCATTACTACCGTCCAGGAGAAGCCCTCTTCTCAATACTACCCTCTGGGACAAGCCCTCTTCTCATTACTACCCTCCAGGACAAGCCCTCTTCTCATTACTACCAGCCAGGACAAGCCCTCTTCTCATTACTACCCTCCAGGACAAGCCCTCTTCTCATAACTACCCTCCGGGACATGCCCTCTTCTTATTACTACTGTCCAGGACAAGCCCTTTTCTCATTACTACCCTCCGGGACATGCCCTCTTCTCATTACTACCACCCAGGACAAGCCCTCTTCTCATTACTACCGTCCAGGACAGGCCCTCTTCTCATTACTGCCCTCCAGGACAAGCCCTCTTCTCATTACTACCATCCGGGGCAAGCCCTCTTCTCATTACTACCGTCCAGGACATGCCCTCTTCTCATTACTACCCTCCAGGACAAGCCCTCTTCTCATTACTACCGGCCAGGACAAGCCCTCTTCTCATTACTACCCTCCAGGACAAGCCCTCTTCTCATTACTACCACCTAGGACAAGCCCTCTTTTCATTACTACTCTCCAGTACAAGCCCTCTTCTCATTACTACCGTCCAGGACAGGCCCTCTTCTCATTACTGCCCTCCAGGACAAGCCATCTTCTCATTACTACCATCCAGGACAAGCTCTCTTCTGATTATTACCGTCCAGGACAAGCCCTCTTCTCATTACTACCCTGCAGGACAAGCTCTCTTCTCATTACTACCGTCCAGGACAAGCCCTCTTCTCATTACTACAGTCTGGGACAAGCCCTCTTCTCATTACTACCGTCCGGGAGAAGCCCTCTTCTCATTACTACCATCCGGGACAAGCCCTCTTCTCATTACTACCATCCGGGACAAGCCCTCTTCTCATTACTACCGTCCGGGACAAGCCCTCTTCTCATTAATACAGTCCAGGACAAGCCCTCTTCTCATTACTATCGTCCAGGACTAGCCCTCTTCTCATTACTACCCTCCAGGACAAGCCCTCTTCTCATTACTATCATCCGGGACATGCCCTCTTCTCATTACTAGCACCCAGGACAACCCCTCTTCTCATTACTACCCTCCAGGACAAGCCATCTTCTCATTACTACAGTCCAGGACAAGCCATCTTCTCATTACTACCATCCAGTACAAGCCCTCTGATCATTACTACCCTCCAGGACAAGCCCTCTTGTCATTACTACCGTCCGGGACAAGCCCTCTTGTCATTACTACCCTCCAGGACAAGCTCTCTTCTCATTACTACCGTCCGGGACAAGCCCTCTTGTCATTACTACCGTCCAGGACAAGCCCTCTTGTCATTACTACCCTCCAGGACAAGCCCTCTTGTCATTACTACCATCCAGGACAAGCCCTCTTGTCATTACTACCATCCAGGACAAGCCCTCTTGTCATTACTACCGTCCAGGACAAGCCCGCTTCTCATTACTACCATCCGGGACAAGCCCTCTTCTCATTACTACCATCCGGGACAAGCCCTCTTCTCATTACTACCCTGCAGGACAAGCCCTCTTCTCATTACTACCGTCCAGGAGAAGCCCTCTTGTCATTACTACCTTCCGGGACAAGCACTCTTCTCATTACTACCGTCCGGGACAAGCCCTCTTCTCATTACTACCCTGCAGGACAAGCCCTCTTCTCATTACTACCGTCCAGGAGAAGCCCTCTTGTCATTACTACCTTCCGGGACAAGCACTCTTCTCATTACTACCGTCCGGGACAAGCCCTCTTCTCATTACTACCCTGCAGGACAAGCCCTCTTCTCATTACTACCGTCCAGGAGAAGCCCTCTTGTCATTACTACCATCCGGGACAAGCCCTCTTCTCATTACTACAGTCCAGGACAAGCCCTCTTCTCATTACTATCGTCCAGGACTAGCCCTGTTCTCATTACTACCACCCAGGACAAGCCCTCTTATCATTACTACCCTCCAGGACAAGCCATCTTCTCATTACTACAGTCCAGGACAAGCCATCTTCTCATTACTACCCTCCAGGACTAGCCCTCTTCTCATTACTACCATCCAGTATAAGCCCTCTTCTCATTACTACCATCCAGGACAAGCCCTCTTGTCATTACTATCATCCGGGACTAGCCCTCTTCTCATTACTACCGTCCGGGACAACCCCTCTTCTCATTACTGCCGTCCGGGACAAGCCCGCTTGTCATTACTACCACCCAGGACAAGCCCGCTTCTCATTACTACCGTCCGGGAGAAGCCCTCTTCTCATTACTACCGTCCGGGACAAGCCCTCTTCTCATTACTACCGTCCGGGACATGCTCTCTTCTCATTACTACAGTCCGGGACATGCCCTCTTCTCATTACTACAGTCCAGGACAAGCCCTCTTCTCATTACTATCGTCCAGGACTAGCCCTGTTCTCATTACTACCACCCAGGACAAGCCCTCTTATCATTACTGCCCTCCAGGACAAGCCATCTTCTCATTACTACAGTCCAGGACAAGCCATCTTCTCATTACTACCCTCCAGGACTAGCCCTCTTCTCATTACTACCATCCAGTACAAGCCCTCTTCTCATTACTACCATCCAGGACAAGCCCTCTTCTCATTACTACCCTCCCGGACAAGCCCTCTTCTCATTAATACCCTCCAGGACAAGCCCTCTTCTCATTACTACCCTCCAGGACAAGCCCTCTTCTCATTACTATCATCCAGGACTAGCCCTCTTCTCATTACTACCATCCAGGACAAGCCCTCTTCTCATTACTACCCGGCAGGACAAGCCCTCTTCTCATTACTACCGTCCAGGACAAGCCCTCTTCTCATTACTACCCTCCAGGACAAGCCCTCTTCTCATTACTACCATCCGGGACAAGCCCTCTTCTCATTACTACCATCCGGGACAAGCCCTCTTCTCATTACTACCATCCGGGACAAGCCCTCTTCTCATTACTACTGTCCAGGAGAAGCCCTCTTCTCAATACTACCCTCCGGGACAAGCCCTCTTCTCATTACTACCCTTCAGGACAAGCCCACTTCTCATTACTACCACCCAGGACAAGCCCTCTTCTCATTACTACCCTCCAGGACAAGCCCTCTTCTGATTACTACCATCCGGGACAAGCCCTCTTCTCATTACTACCCTCCAGGACAAGCACTCTTTTCATTACAACCACCCAGGACAAGCCCTCTTCTGATTACTACCCTCCAGGACAAGCCGTCTTATCATTACTACCACCCAGGACAAGCCCTCTTCTCATTACAACCGTCCGGGACAAGCCCTCTTCTCATTACTACCATCTGGGGCAAGCCCTCTTCTCATTACTACTGTCCAGGAGAAGCCCTCTTCTCAATACTACCCTCCGGGACAAGCCCTCTTCTCATTACTACCCTCCGCGACAAGCCCTCTTCTCATTACTACCACCCAGGACAAGCCCACTCCTCATTACAACCCTCCAGGACAAGCCCTCTCCTCATTACAACCCTCCAGGACAAGCCGTCTTCTCATTACTACCATCCGGGACATGCCCTCTACTCATTACTACCCTCCAGGACAAGCCCTCTTTTCATTACTACCATCCGGGACATGCCCTCTACTCATTACTACCCTCCAGGACAAGCCCTCTTCTCATTACTACCCTC
The DNA here is from genome assembly GCF_030144855.1 of Hypanus sabinus. NCBI lineage: Eukaryota > Metazoa > Chordata > Chondrichthyes > Myliobatiformes > Dasyatidae > Hypanus > Hypanus sabinus. Next base: position 215,240 of record NW_026781590.1, on the reverse strand, counting down.
CAGGACAAGCCCTCTTCTCATTACTACCCTCCGGGACATGCCCTCTACTCATTACTACCGTCCGGGACAAGCCCTCTTCTCATTACTACCCTCCGGGACAAGCCCTCTTCTGATTACTACCGTCCGGGACAAGCCCTCTTCTCATTACTACCGTCCAGGACAAGCCCTCTTCTCATTACTACCATCCGGGACAAGCCCTCTTGTCATTACTACCGTCCGGGACAAGCCCACTTCTCATTACTACCCTCCAGGACAAGCCATCTTCTCATTACTACCCTCCGGGACATGCCCTCTTCTTATTAGTACTGTCCAGGACAAGCCCTCTTCTCATTACTACCCTCCGGGACATGCCCTCTTCTCATTACTACCCTCCAGGACAAGTCCTCTTCTCATTACTACCGGCCAGGACAAGCCCTCTTCTCATTACTACCCTCCAGGACAAGCCCTCTTCTCATTACTACCACCTAGGACAAGCCCTCTTCTCATTACTACTCTCCAGTACAAGCCCTCTTCTCATTACTACCGTCCAGGAGAGGCCCTCTTCTCATTACTGCCCTCCAGGACAAGCCATCTTCTCATTACTACCGTCCAGGACAAGCTCTCTTCTCATTATTACCGTCCAGGACAAGCCCTCTTCTCATTAATACAGTCCAGGACAAGCCCTCTTCTCATTACTATCGTCCAGGACTAGCCCTCTTCTCATTACTACCCTCCAGGACAAGCCCTCTTCTCATTACTATCATCCGGGACATGCCCTCTTCTCATTACTACCCTCCAGGACAAGCCATCTTCTCATTACTACAGTCCAGGACAAGCAATCTTCTCATTACTACCATCCAGTACAAGCCCTCTTGTCATTACTACCCTCCAGGACAAGCCCTCTTGTCATTACTACCGTCCGGGACAAGCCCTCTTGTCATTACTACCCTCCAGGACAAGCTCTCTTCTCATTACTACCGTTCGGGACAAGCCCTCTTGTCATTAGTACTGTCCAGGACAAGCCCTCTTGTCATTACTACCCTCCAGGACAAGCCCTCTTGTCATTACTACCATCCAGGACAAGCCCTCTTGTCATTACTACCGTCCAGGACAAGCCCTCTTCTCATTACTACCATCCGGGACAAGCCCTCTTCTCATTACTACCATCCGGGACAAGCCCTCTTCTCATTACTACCCTGCAGGACAAGCCCTCTTCTCATTACTACCCTGCAGGACAAGCCCTCTTCTCATTACTACCGTCCAGGAGAAGCCCTCTTGTCATTACTACCATCCGGGACAAGCCCTCTTGTCATTACTACCGTCCGGGACAACCCCTCTTATCATTACTGCCGTCCGGGACAAGCCCTCTTGTCATTACTACCACCCAGGACAAGCCCTCTTCTCATTACTACCGTCCGGGAGAAGCCCTCTTCTCATTACTACCATCCGGGACAAGCACTCTTCTCATTACTACAGTCCGGGACATGCCCTCTTCTCACTACTACAGTCCAGGACAAGCCCTCTTCTCATTACTATCGTCCAGGACTAGCCCTGTTCTCATTACTACCACCCAGGACAAGCCCTCTTATCATTACTGCCCTCCAGGACAAGCCATCTTCTCATTACTACAGTCCAGGACAAGCCATCTTCTCAATACTACCCTCCAGGACTAGCCCTCTTCTCATTACTACCATCCAGTACAAGCCCTCTTCTCATTACTACCATCCAGGACAAGCCCTCTTCTCATTACTATCGTCCAGGACTCGCCCTCTTCTCATTACTATCATCCAGGACTAGCCCTCTTCTCATTACTACCATCCAGGACAAGCCCTCTTCTCATTACTACCCTCCCGGACAAGCCCGCTTCTCATTAATACCCTCCAGGACAAGCCCTCTTCTCATTACTACCCTCCAGGACAAGCCCTCTTCTCATTACTATCATCCAGGACTAGCCCTCTTCTCATTACTACCATCCAGGACAAGCCCTCTTCTCATTACTACCCTCCCGGACAAGCCCTCTTCTCATTACAACCGTCCAGGACTAGCTCTCTTCTCATTATTACCGTCCAGGACAAGCCCTCTTCTCATTACTACCCTCCAGGACAGGCCCTCTTCTCATTATTACCCTCCAGGACAAGCCCTCTTCTCATTACTACAGCCCGGGACAAGCCCTCTTCTCATTACTACCATCCGGGACAAGCCCTCTTCTCATTACTACCCGGCAGGACAAGCCCTCTTCTCATTACTACCGTCCAGGACAAGCCCTCTTCTCATTACTACCCTCCAGGACAAGCCCTCTTCTCATTACTACCATCCGGGACAAGCCCTCTTCTCATTACTACCATCCGGGACAAGCCCTCTTCTCATTACTACCATCCGGGACAAGCCCTCTTCTCATTTCTACTGTCCAGGAGAAGCCCTCTTCTCAATACTACCCTCCGGGACAAGCCCTCTTCTCATTACTACCACCCAGGACAAGCCCTCTTCTCATTACTACCCTCCAGGACAAGCCCTCTTCTGATTACTACCATCCGGGACAAGCCCTCTTCTCATTACTACCCTCCATGACAAGCACTCTTCTCATTACAACTACCCAGGACAAGCCCTCTTCTGATTACTACCCTCCAGGACAAGCCGTCTTATCATTACTACCACCCAGGACAAGCCCTCTTCTCATTACAACCGTCCGGGACAAGCCCTCTTCTCATTACTACCATCCGGGGCAAGCCCTCTTCTCATTACTACTGTCCAGGAGAAGCCCTCTTCTCAATACTACCCTCCGGGACAAGCCCTCTTCTCATTACTACCCTCCGCGACAAGCCCTCTTCTCATTACTACCACCCAGGACAAGCCCTCTCCTCATTACAACCCTCCAGGACAAGCCCTCTCCTCATTACAACCCTCCAGGACAAGCCGTCTTCTCATTACTACCATCCGGGACATGCCCTCTACTCATTACTACCCTCCAGGACAAGCCCTCTTTTCATTACTACCATCCGGGACATGCCCTCTACTCATTACTACCCTCCAGGACAAGCCCTCTTCTCATTACTACCCTCCAGGACAAGCCCTCTTCTCATTACTACCCTCCGGGACATGCCCTCTACTCATTACTACCGTCCGGGACAAGCCCTCTTCTCATTACTACCCTCCGGGACAAGCCCTCTTCTGATTACTACCGTCCGGGACAAGCCCTCTTCTCATTACTACCGTCCAGGACAAGCCCTCTTCTCATTACTACCATCCGGTACAAGCCCTCTTGTCATTACTACCGTCCGGGACAAGCCCACTTCTCATTACTACCGTCCAGGACAAGCCCTCTTCTCATTACTACCTTCCAGGACAAGCCCTCTTCTCATTACTACCCTCCGGGACATGCCCTCTTCTCATTTCTACCGTCCAGGACAAGCCATCTTCTCATTACTACCATCCAGGACAAGCCCTCTTCTCATTACTACCGTCCAGGACAAGCCCTCTTCTCATTACTACCGTCCAGGACAAGCCCTCTTCTCATTACTACCCTCCAGGACAAGCCCTCTGCTCATTACTACCATCCAGGACAAGCCCTCTTCTCATTACTACCCTCCAGGACAAGCCCTCTTCTCATTACTACCACCCAGGACAAGCCCTCTTCTCATTACTACCACCCAGGACAAGCCCTCTTCTCATTACTACCGTCCGGGACAAGCCCTCTTCTCATTACTACCGTCCGGGACAAGCCCTCTTCTCATTACTACCCTCTGGGACAGGTCCTCTTCTCATTACCACCACCCAGGACAAGCCCTCTTCTCATTACCACCACCCAGGATAAGCCCTCTTCTCATTACTGCCCTCCAGGACATGCCCTCTTCTCATTACTACCCTCCAGGACATGCCCTCTTCTCATTACTACCACCCAGGAGAAGCCCTCTTCTCATTACTACCGTCCGGGACAAGCCGTCTTCTCATTACTACCGTCCAGGACAAGCCCTCTTCTCATTACTACCGTCCAGGACAAGCCCTCTTCTCATTACTACCCTCCAGGACAAGCCCTCTGCTCATTACTACCATCCAGGACAAGCCCTCTTCTCATTACTACCCTCCAGGACAAGCCCTCTTCTCATTACTACCACCCAGGACAAGCCCTCTTCTCATTACTACCACCCAGGACAAGCCCTCTTCTCATTACTACAGTCCGGGAGAAGCCCTCTTCTCATTACTACCGTCCGGGACAAGCCCTCTTCTCATTACTATCGACCAGGACTTGCCCTCTTCTCATTACTATCATCCAGGACAAGCCCTCTTCTCATTACTACCACCCAGGACAAGCCCTCTTCTCATTACTATCCTCCAGGACAAGCCATCTTCTCATTACTACAGTCCAGGACAAGCCCTCTTGTCATTACTACCACCCAGGAGAAGCCCTCTTCTCATTACTACCGTCCGGGAGAAGCCCTCTTCTCATTTCTACCATCTGGGACAAGCCCTCTTCTCATTACTACCCTCCAGGACAAGCCATCTTCTCATTACTACAGTCCAGGACAAGCCCTCATCTCATTACTATCGTCCAGGACTAGCCCTCTTCTCATTACTAGCACCCAGGACAAGCCCTCTTATCATTACTACCCTCCAGGACAAGCCATCTTCTCATTACTACAGTCCAGGACAAGCCATCTTCTCATTACTACCCTCCAGGACTCGCCCTCTTCTCATTACTACCATCCAGTACAAGCCCTCTTCTCATTACTATCATCCGGGACAAGCCCTCTTCTCATTGCTACCCTCCAGGAAAAGCCCTCTTCTCATTACTACCATCCGGGACAAGCCCTCTTCTCATTACTACCATCCGGGACAAGCCCTCTTCTCATTATTACCAGCAGGGACAAGCCCTCTTCTCATTGCTACCCTCCAGGACAAGCCCTCTTCTCATTACTACCATCCGAGACAAGCCCTCTTCTCATTATTACCAGCCGGGACAAGCCCTCTTCTCATTGCTACCCTCCAGGACAAGCCCTCTTCTGATTACTACCATCCGGGACAAGCCCTCTTCTCATTACTACCATCCGGGACAGGCCCTCTTCTCATTACTACAGTCCAGGACAAGCCCTCTTCTCATTACTGCCGTCTAGGACAAGCCCTCTTCTCATTACTACCCTCCGGGACATGCCCTCTTCTCGTTACTACCCTCCAGGACAAGCCCTCTTCTCATTACTATCGTCCGGGACAAGCCCTCTTCTCATTACTACCACCCAGGACAAGCCCTCTTCTCATTACTACCGACCGGGACAAGCCCTCTTCTCATTACTACCGTCCAGGACAGGCACTCTTCTCATTACTACCCTCCCGGACAAGCCCTCATCTCATTACTACCGTCCGGGACAAGCCCTCTTCTCATTAGTACGATCCAGGACAAGCCCTCTTCTCATTACTACCGTCCAGGACAAGCCCTCATCTCATTACTACCATCCGGGACAAGCCCTCTTCTGATTACTACCGTCCGGGACAAGCCGTCTTCTCATTACTACCCTACGGGACATGCCCTCTTCTCATTACTACCGTCCAGGACAAGCCCTCTTCTCATTACTATCATCCGGGACATGCCCTCTTCTCATTTCTACCACCCAGGACAAGCCCTCTTCTCATTACTACGATCCGGGACAACCCCTCTTCTCATTACTACCAATAGGGACAAGCCCTCTTCTCATTACTACGATCCGGGACAAGCCCTCTTCTCATTACTACCCTCCGGGACATGCCCTCTTCTCGTTACTACCCTCCAGGACAAGCCCTCTTCTCATTACTACCGTCCAGGACAAGCCCTCTTCTCATTACTACCGTCCGGGACAAGCACTCTTCTCATTACTACCACCCAGGACAAGCCCTCTTCTCATTACTGCCGTCCAGGACAAGCCCTCTTCTCATTACTACCCTCCGGGACATGCCCTCTTCTCGTTACTACCCTCCAGGACAAGCCCTCTTCTCATTACTACGATCCGGGACAAGCCCTCTTCTCGTTACTACCCTCCAGGACAAGCCCTCATCTCATTACTACCATGCGGGACAAGCCCTCTTCTGATTACTACCGTCCGGGACAAGCCGTCTTCTCATTACTACCCTCCAGGACAAGCCCTCCTCTCATTACTACCGTCCAGGACAAGCCCTCTTCTCATTACTACCCTCCAGGACAAGCCCTCTTCTCATTACTACCATCCGGGACAAGCCCTCTTCTCATTACAACCCTCCAGGACAAGCCCTCTTCTCATTACTACCCTGCAGGACAAGCCCTCCTCTCATTACTACAGTCCAGGACAAGCCCTCTTCTCATTACTACCCTCCAGGACAAGCCCTCTTCTCATTACTACCCTCCAGGACAAGCCAACTTCTCATTACTACCGTCCAGGACAAGCTCTCTTCTCATTATTACCGTCCAGTACAAGCCCACTTCTGATTACTACCCTCCGGGACATGCCCTCTTCTCATTACTACCCTCCAGGACAAGCCATCTTCTCATTACTGCCCTCCAGGACAAGCCATCTTCTCATTACTACCCTCCAGGACAAGCCATCTTCTCATTACTACCCTCCAGGACAAGCCATCTTCTCATTACTACCCTCCAGGACAAGCCATCTTCTCATTACTACCCTCCAGGACAAGCCATCGTCTCATTACTACCCTCCAGGACAAGCCATCTTCTGATTACTACCCTCCGGGACATGCCCTCTTCTCATTACTACCCTCCAGGACAAGCCATCTTCTCATTACTACCCTCCAGGACAAGCCATCTTCTCATTACTACCCTCCGGGACATGCCCTCTTCTCAGTACTACCACCCAGGACACGCCCTCTTCTCATTACTACCGTCCAGGACAGGCCCTCTTCTCATTACTGCCCTCCAGGACAAGCCCTCTTCTCATTACTACCATCCGGGGCAAGCCCTCTTCTCATTACTACCGTCCAGGACATGCCCTCTTCTCATTACTACCCTCCAGGACAAGCCCTCTTCTCATTACTACCGGCCAGGACAAGCCCTCTTCTCATTACTACCCTCCAGGACAAGCCCTCTTCTCATTACTACACTCCAGGACAAGCCCACTTGTCATTACTACCACCCAGGACAAGCCCTCTTCTCATTACTACCGTCCGGGAGAAGCCCTCTTCTCATTACTACCATCTGGGACAAGCCCTCTTCTCATTACTACCCTCCAGGACAAGCCATCTTCTCATTACTACAGTCCAGGACAAGCCCTCTTCTCATTACTATCGTCCAGGACTAGCTCTCTTCTCATTACTACCACCCAGGACAAGCCCACTTATCATTACTACCCTCCAGGACAAGCCATCTTCTCATTACTACAGCCCAGGACAAGCCATCTTCTCATTACTACCCTCCAGGACTCGCCCTCTTCTCATTACTACCATCCAGTACAAGCCCTCTTCTCATTACTAACATCCGGGACAAGCCCTCTTCTGATTGCTACCCTCCAGGACAAGCCCTCTTCTCATTACTACCGTCCGGGACAAGCCGTCTTCTCATTACTACCGTCCAGGACAAGCCCTCTTCTCATTACTACCGTCCAGGACAAGCCCTCTTCTCATTACTACCCTCCAGGACAAGCCCTCTGCTCATTACTACCATCCAGGACAAGCCCTCTTCTCATTACTACCCTCCAGGACAAGCCCTCTTCTCATTACTACCACCCAGGACAAGCCCTCTTCTCATTACTATCATCCAGGACTAGCCCTCTTCTCATTACTACCACCCAGGACAAGCCCTCTTCTCATTACTATCCTCCAGGACAAGCCATCTTCTCATTACTACAGTCCAGGACAAGCCCTCTTGTCATTACTACCACCCAGGAGAAGCCCTCTTCTCATTACTACCGTCCGGGAGAAGCCCTCTTCTCATTACTACCATCTGGGACAAGCCCTCTTCTCATTACTACCCTCCAGGACAAGCCATCTTCTCATTACTACAGTCCAGGACAAGCCCTCATCTCATTACTATCGTCCAGGACTAGCCCTCTTCTCATTACTAGCACCCAGGACAAGCCCTCTTATCATTACTACCCTCCAGGACAAGCCATCTTCTCATTACTACAGTCCAGGACAAGCCATCTTCTCATTACTACCCTCCAGGACTCGCCCTCTTCTCATTACTACCATCCAGTACAAGCCCTCTTCTCATTACTATCATCCGGGACAAGCCCTCTTCTCATTGCTACCCTCCAGGAAAAGCCCTCTTCTCATTACTACCATCCGGGACAAGCCCTCATCTCATTACTACCATCCGGGACAAGCCCTCTTCTCATTATTACCAGCCGGGACAAGCCCTCTTCTCATTGCTACCCTCCAGGACAAGCCCTCTTCTCATTACTACCATCCGAGACAAGCCCTCTTCTCATTATTACCAGCCGGGACAAGCCCTCTTCTCATTGCTACCCTCCAGGACAAGCCCTCTTCTGATTACTACCATCCGGGACAAGCCCTCTTCTCATTACTACCATCCGGGACAGGCCCTCTTCTCATTACTACAGTCCAGGACAAGCCCTCTTCTCATTACTGCCGTCCAGGACAAGCCCTCTTCTCATTACTACCCTCCGGGACATGCCCTCTTCTCGTTACTACCCTCCAGGACAAGCCCTCTTCTCATTACTATCGTCCGGGACAAGCCCTCTTCTCATTACTACCACCCAGGACAAGCCCTCTTCTCATTACTACCGACCGGGACAAGCCCTCTTCTCATTACTACCGTCCAGGACAAGCCCTCTTCTCATTACTACCGTCCAGGACAAGCCCTCTTCTCATTACTACCGACCGGGACAAGCCCTCTTCTCATTACTACCCTCCGGGACAAGCCCTCATCTCATTACTACCATCCGGGACAAGCCCTCTTCTAATTACTACCGTCCGGGACAAGCCGTCTTCTCATTACTACCCTCCAGGACAAGCCCTCCTCTCATTACTACCGTCCAGGACAAGCCCTCTTCTCATTACTACCCTCCAGGACAAGCCCTCTTCTCATTACTACCATCCGGGACAAGCCCTCTTCTCATTACTACCCTCCAGGACAAGCCCTCTTCTCAATACTACCCTGCAGGACAAGCCCTCCTCTCATTACTACAGTCCAGGACAAGCCCTCTTCTCATTACTACCCTCCAGGACAAGCCCTCTTCTCATTACTACCCTGCGGGACAAGCCCTCTTCTCATTACTACCCTGCGGGACAAGCCCTCTTCTCATTACTACCCTCCAGGACAAGCCCTCTTGTCATTACTACCGTCCGGGACAAGCCCACTTGTCATTACTACCGTCCGGGACAAGCCCTCTTGTCATTACTACAACCCAGGACAAGCCCTCTTCTCATTACTACCGTCCGGGTGAAGCCCTCTTCTCATTGCTGCCATCCGGGACAAGCACTCTTCTCATTACTACAGGCCGGGACAAGCCCTCTTCTCATTACTACAGTCCAGGACAAGCCCTCTTCTCATTACTATCGTCCAGGACTAGCCCTCTTCTCATCACTACCCTCCAGGAGAAGCCGTCTTGTCATTACTACAACCCAGGACAAGCCCTCTTCTCATTACTACCGTCCGGGACAAGCCCTCTTCTCATTACTACCCTCCAGGACAAGCCCTCTTCTCATTACTATCATCCGGGACATGCCCTCTTCTCATTACTACCACCCAGGACAACCCCTCTTCTCATTACTACCCTCCTGGACAAGCCATCTTCTCATTACTACAGTCCAGGACAAGCCATCTTCTCATTACTACCATCCAGTACAAGCCCTCTTGTCATTACTACCCTCCAGGACAAGCCCTCTTGTCATTACTACCGTCCGGGACAAGCCCTCTTGTCATTACTACCCTCCAGGACAAGCTCTCTTCTCATTACTACCGTCCGGGACAAGCCCTCTTGTCATTACTGCCGTCCAGGACAAGTCCTCTTGTCATTACTACCCTCCAGGACAAGCCCTCTTGTCATTACTACCATCCAGGACAAGCCCTCTTGTCATTACTACCGTCCCGGACAAGCCCTCTTCTCATTACTACCATCCGGGACAAGCCCTCTTCTCATTACTACCCTGCGGGACAAGCCCTCTTCTTATTACTACCCTGCGGGACAAGCCCTCTTCTCATTACTACCATCCGGGACAAGCCCTCTTCTCATTACTATCGTCCAGGACTAGCCCTCTTCTCATTACTACCCTCCAGCAGAAGCCGTCTTGTCATTACTACAACCCAGGACAAGCCCTCTTCTCATTACCACCGTCCGGGACAAGCCCTCTTCTCATTACTACCATCCGGGACAAGCCCTCTTCTCATTACTACCATCCGGGACAAGACCTCTTCTCATTACTACCGTCCAGGAGAAGCCCTCTTCTCAATACTACCCTCCGGGACAAGCCCTCTTCTCATTACTACCCTCCAGGACAAGCCCTCTTCTCATTACTACCAGCCAGGACAAGCCCTCTTCTCATTACTACCCTCCAGGACAAGCCCTCTTCTCATTACTACCATCCGGGACATGCCCTCTACTCATTACTACCCTCCAGGACAAGCCCTCTTCTCATTACTACCATCCGGGACATGCCCTCTACTCATTACTACCCTCCAGGACAAGCCCTCTTCTCATTACTACCCTCCAGGACAAGCCCCCTTCTCATTACTACCCTCCGGGACATGTCCTCTACTCATTACTACCGTCCGGGACAAGCCCTCTTCTCATTACTACCCTCCAGGACAAGCCCTCTTCTCATTACTACCGTCCGGGACAAGCCCTCTTCTCATTACTACCGTCCAGGACAAGCCCTCTTCTCATTACTACCGTCCGGGACAAGCCCTCTTGTCATTACTACCGTCCGGGACAAGCCCACTTCTCATTACTACCGTCCAGGACAAGCCCTCTTCTCATTACTGCCTTCCAGGACAAGCCCTCTTGTCATTACTACCCTCCGGGACATGCCCTCTTCTCATTACTACTGTCCAGGACAAGCCCTCTTCTCATTACTATCATCCGGGACATGCCCTCTTCTCATTTCTACCGTCCAGGACAAGTCATCTTCTCATTACTACTATCCAGGACAAGCCCTCTTCTCATTACTACCGTCCAGGACAAGCCCTCTTCTCATTACTACCGTCCAGGACAAGCCCTCTGCTCATTACTACCATCCAGTACAAGCCCTCTTCTCATTACTACCCTCCAGGACAAGCCCTCTTCTCATTACTACCACCCAGGACAAGACCCCTTCTCATTACTACCACCCAGGACAAGCCCTCTTCTCATTACTACCGTCCGGGACAAGCCCTCTTCTCATTACTACCGTCCGGGACAAGCCCTCTTCTTATTAATACCCTCTGGGACAGGCCCTCTTCTCATTACCACCACCCAGGACAAGCCCTCTTCTCATTACTGCCCTCCAGGACATGCCCTCTTCTCATTACTACCCTGCAGGACATGCCCTCTTCTCATTACTACCACCCAGGAGAAGCCCTCTTCTCATTACTACCGTCCGGGACAAGCCCTCTTCTCATTACTATCGACCAGGACTTGCCCTCTTCTGATTACTATCATCCAGGACTAGCCCTCTTCTCATTACTACCACCCAGGACAAGCCCTCTTCTCATTACTACCCTCCAGGACAAGCCATCTTCTCATTACTACAGTCCAGGACAAGCCCACTTGTCATTACTACCACCCAGGACAAGCTCTCTTCTCATTACTACCGTCCGGGAGAAGCCCTCTTCTCATTACTACCATCTGGGACAAGCCCTCTTCTCATTACTACCCTCCAGGACAAGCCATCTTCTCATTACTACAGTCCAGGACAAGCCCTCTTCTCATTACTATCGTCCAGGACTAGCTCTCTTCTCATTACTACCACCCAGGACAAGCCCACTTATCATTACTACCCTCCAGGACAAGCCATCTTCTCATTACTACAGTCCAGGACAAGCCCTCTTCTCATTACTACCCTCCAGGACAAGCCCTCTTCTCATTACTACCACCCAGGACAAGCCCCCTTCTCATTACTACCACCCAGGACAAGCCGTCTTCTCATTACTACCGTCCGGGACAAGCCCTCTTCTCATTACTACCGTCCGGGACAAGCCCTCTTCTTATTAATACCCTCTGGGACAGGCCCTCTTCTCATTACCACCCTCCAGGACAAGCTCTCTTCTCATTACCACCACCCAGGACAAGCCCTCTTCTCATTACTGCCCTCCAGGACATGCCCTCTTCTCATTACTACCCTGCAGGACATGACCTCTTCTCATTACTACCACCCAGGAGAAGCCCTCTTCTCATTACTACCGTCCGGGACAAGCCCTCTTCTCATTACTATCGACCAGGACTTGCCCTCTTCTCATTACTATCATCCAGGACTAGCCCTCTTCTCATTACTACCACCCAGGACAACCCTCTTCTCATTACTACCCTCCAGGACAAGCCATCTTCTCATTACTACAGTCCAGGACAAGCCCACTTGTCATTACTACCAACCAGGACAAGCCCTCTTCTCATTACTACCGTCCGGGAGAAGCCCTCTTCTCATTACTACCATCTGGGACAAGCCCTCTTTTCATTACTATCGTCCAGGACTAGCTCTCTTCTCATTACTACCACCCAGGACAAGCCCACTTATCATTACTACCCTCCAGGACAAGCCATCTTCACATTACTACAGCCCAGGACAAGCCATCTTCTCATTACTACCCTCCAGGACTCGCCCTCTTCTCATTACCACCATCCAGTACAAGCCCTCTTCTCATTACTACCATCTGGGACAAGCCCTCTTCTGATTGCTACCCTCCAGGACAAGCCATCGTCTCATTACTACCCTCCAGGACAAGCCATCTTCTGATTATTACCCTCCGGGACATGCCCTCTTCTCATTACTACCCTCCAGGACAAGCCATCTTCTCATTACTACCCTCCAGGACAAGCCATCTTCTCATTACTACCCTCCGGGACATGCCCTCTTCTCAGTACTACCACCCAGGACACGCCCTCTTCTCATTACTACCGTCCAGGACAGGCCCTCTTCTCATTACTGCCCTCCAGGACAAGCCCTCTTCTTATTACTACCATCCGGGGCAAGCCCTCTTCTCATTACTACCGTCCAGGACATGCCCTCTTCTCATTACTACCCTCCAGGACAAGCCCTCTTCTCATTACTACCGGCCAGGACAAGCCCTCTTCTCATTACTACCCTCCAGGACAAGCCCTCTTCTCATTACTACACTCCAGGACAAGCCCTCTTCTCATTACTACCACTTAGGACAAGCCCTCTTCTCATTACTACTCTCCAGTACAAGCCCTCTTCTCATTACTACCGTCCAGGACAAGCCCTCTTCTCATTACCACCCTCCAGGACAAGCCATCTTCTCATTACTACCGTTCAGGACGAGCTCTCTTCTCATTATTACCGTCCAGGACAAGCCCTCTTCTCATTACTACCCTCCAGGACAAGCAACTCTTCTCATTACTACCGTCCAGGACAAGCCCTCTTCTCATTACTACCGTCTGGGACAAGCCCTCTTCTCATTACTACCGTCCGGGAGAAGCCCTCTTCTCATTACTACCATCCGGGACAAGCCCTCTTCTCATTACTACCATCCGGGACAAGCCCTCTTCTCATTACTACCGTCCCGGACTAGCCCTCTTCTCATTACTACCCTCCAGGACAAGCCCTCTTCTCATTACTACCATCCGGGACATGCCCTCTTCTCATTACTACCACCCAGGACAACCCCTCTTCTCATTACTACCCTCCAGGACAAGCCATCTTCTCATTACTACAGTCCAGGACAAGTCATCTTCTCATTACTACCATCCAGTACAAGCCCTCTTGTCATTACTACCCTCCAGGACAAGCTCTCTTCTCATTACTACCGTCCGGGACAAGCCCTCCTGTCATTACTACCCTCCAGGACAAGCCCTCTTGTCATTTCTACCCTCCAGGACAAGCCCTCTTGTCATTACTACCATCCAGGACAGGCCCTCTTGTCATTACTACCGTCCAGGACAAGCCCTCTTCTCATTACTACCATCCGGGACAAGCCCTCTTCTCATTACTACCCTGCAGGACAAGCCCTCTTCTCATTACTAACCTCCAGGACAAGCCCTCTTCTCATTACTACCGTCCAGGACAAGCCCTCTTGTCATTACTACCGTCCGGGACAAGCCCTCTTGTCATTACTACTGTCCGGGACAACCCCTCTTCTCATTACTACCGTCCGGGACAAGCCCTCTTGTCATTACTACCACCCAGGACAAGCCCTCTTCTCATTACTACCGTCCGGGAGAAGCCCTCTTCTCATTACTACCATCCGGGACAAGCACTCTTCTCATTACTACAGTCCGGGACATGCCCTCTTCTCATTACTACAGTCCAGGACAAGCCCTCTTCTCATTACTACCATCCGGGACAAGCCCACTTCTCAATACTACCGTCCGGGACAAGCCCTCTTCTCATTACTACCACCCAGGACAACCCCTCTTCTCATTACTACCCTCCTGGACAAGCCATCTTCTCATTACTACAGTCCAGGACAAGCCATCTTCTCATTACTACCATCCAGTACAAGCCCTCTTGACATTACTACCCTTCAGGACAAGCCCTCTTGTCATTACTACCGTCCGGGACAAGCCCTCTTCTCATTACTACCGTCCAGGACAAGCCCTCTTGTCATTACTACCGTCCGGGACAAGCCCTCTTGTCATTACTACCCTCCAGGACAAGCTCTCTTCTCATTACTACCGTCCGGGACAAGCCCTCTTGTCATTACTGCCGTCCAGGACAAGCCCTCTAGTCATTACTACCCTCCAGGACAAGCCCTCTTGTCATTACTACCATCCAGGACAAGCCCTCTTGTCATTACTACCGTCCCGCACAAGCCCTCTTCCCATTACTACCATCCGGGACAAGCCCTCTTCTCATTACTACCCTGCGGGACAAGCCCTCTTCTCATTACTACCCTGCGGGACAAGCCCTCTTCTCATTACTACCCTCCAGGACAAGCCCTCTTGTCATTACTACCGTCCGGGACAAGCCCTCTTGTCATTACTACCGTCCCGGACAAGCCCTCTTCTCATTACTACCATCCGGGACAAGCCCTCTTCTCATTACTACCCTCCAGGACAAGCCCTCTTCTCATTACTATCGTCCAGGACTAGCCCTCTTCTCATCACTACCCTCCAGGAGAAGCCGTCTTGTCATTACTGCAACCCAGGACAAGCCCTCTTCTCATTACTACCGTCCGGGACAAGCCCTCTTCTCATTACTACCCTCCAGGACAAGCCCTCTTCTCATTACTATCATCCGGGACATGCCCTCTTCTCATTACTACCACCCAGGACAACCCCTCTTCTCATTACTACCCTCCTGGACAAGCCATCTTCTCATTACTACAGTCCAGGACAAGCCATCTTCTCATTACTACCATCCAGTACAAGCCCTCTTGTCATTACTACCCTCCAGGACAAGCCCTCTTGTCATTACTACCGTCCGGGACAAGCCCTCTTGTCATTACTACCCTCCAGGACAAGCTCTCTTCTCATTACTACCGTCCGGGACAAGCCCTCTTGTCATTACTGCCGTCCAGGACAAGTCCTCTTGTCATTACTACCCTCCAGGACAAGCCCTCTTGTCATTCCTACCATCCAGGACAAGCCCTCTTGTCATTACTACCGTCCCGGACAAGCCCTCTTCTCATTACTACCATCCGGGACAAGCCCTCTTCTCATTACTACCCTGCGGGACAAGCCCTCTTCTTATTACTACCCTGCGGGACAAGCCCTCTTCTCATTACTACCCTCCAGGACAAGCCCTCTTCTCATTACTACCGTCCAGGACAAGCCCTCTTGTCATTACTACCGTCCGGGACAAGCCCTCTTGTCATTACTACCGTCTGGGACAAGCCCTCTTGTCATTACTACCATCCGGGACAAGCCCTCTTGTCATTACTACCACCCAGGACAAGCCCTCTTCTCATTACTACCGTCCGGGAGAAGCCCTCTTCTCATTGCTACCGTCCGGGACAAGCACTCTTCTCATTACTACAGTCCGGGACATGCCCTCTTCTCATTACTACAGTCCAGGACAAGCCCTCTTCTCATTACTATCGTCCAGGACTAGCCCTCTTCTCATTACTACCCTCCAGCAGAAGCCGTCTTGTCATTACTACAACCCAGGACAAGCCCTCTTCTCATTACTACCGTCCGGGACAAGCCCTCTTCTCATTACTACCATCCGGGACAAGCCCTCTTCTCATTACTACCATCCGGGACAAGACCTCTTCTCATTACTACCGTCCAGGAGAAGCCCTCTTCTCAATACTACCCTCCGGGACAAGCCCTCTTCTCATTACTACCCTCCAGGACAAGCCCTCTTCTCATTACTACCAGCCAGGACAAGCCCTCTTCTCATTACTACCCTCCAGGACAAGCCCTCTTCTCATTACTACCATCCGGGACATGCCCTCTACTCATTACTACCCTGCAGGACAAGCCCTCTTCTCATTACTACCATCCGGGACATGCCCTCTACTCATTACTACCCTCCAGGACAAGCCCTCTTCTCATTACTACCCTCCAGGACAAGCCCTCTTCTCATTACTACCCTCCGGGACATGCCCTCTACTCATTACTACCGTCCGGGACAAGCCCTCTTCTCATTACTACCCTCCAGGACAAGCCCTCTTCTCATTACTACCGTCCGGGACAAGCCCTCTTCTCATTACTACCGTCCAGGACAAGCCCTCTTCTCATTACTACCGTCCGGGACAAGCCCTCTTGTCATTACTACCGTCCGGGACAAGCCCACTTCTCATTACTACCGTCCAGGACAAGCCCTCTTCTCATTACTGCCTTCCAGGACAAGCCCTCTTGTCATTACTACCCTCCGGGACATGCCCTCTTCTCATTACTACTGTCCAGGACAAGCCCTCTTCTCATTACTATCATCCGGGACATGCCCTCTTCTCATTTCTACCGTCCAGGACAAGTCATCTTCTCATTACTACTATCCAGGACAAGCCCTCTTCTCATTACTACCGTCCAGGACAAGCCCTCTTCTCATTACTACCGTCCAGGACAAGCCCTCTGCTCATTACTACCATCCAGTACAAGCCCTCTTCTCATTACTACCCTCCAGGACAAGCCCTCTTCTCATTACTACCACCCAGGACAAGACCCCTTCTCATTACTACCACCCAGGACAAGCCCTCTTCTCATTACTACCGTCCGGGACAAGCCCTCTTCTCATTACTACCGTCCGGGACAAGCCCTCTTCTTATTAATACCCTCTGGGACAGGCCCTCTTCTCATTACCACCACCCAGGACAAGCCCTCTTCTCATTACTGCCCTCCAGGACATGCCCTCTTCTCATTACTACCCTGCAGGACATGCCCTCTTCTCATTACTACCACCCAGGAGAAGCCCTCTTCTCATTACTACCGTCCGGGACAAGCCCTCTTCTCATTACTATCGACCAGGACTTGCCCTCTTCTGATTACTATCATCCAGGACTAGCCCTCTTCTCATTACTACCACCCAGGACAAGCCCTCTTCTCATTACATCCCTCCAGGACAAGCCATCTTCTCATTACTACAGTCCAGGACAAGCCCACTTGTCATTACTACCACCCAGGACAAGCTCTCTTCTCATTACTACCGTCCGGGTGAAGCCCTCTTCTCATTACTACCATCTGGGACAAGCCCTCTTCTCATTACTACCCTCCAGGACAAGCCATCTTCTCATTACTATCGTCCAGGACTAGCTCTCTTCTCATTACTACCACCCAGGACAAGCCCACTTATCATTACTACCCTCCAGGACAAGCCATCTTCTCATTACTACAGTCCAGGACAAGCCCTCTTCTCATTACTACCCTCCAGGACAAGCCCTCTTCTCATTACTACCACCCAGGACAAGCCCCCTTCTCATTACTACCACCCAGGACAAGCCGTCTTCTCATTACTACCGTCCGGGACAAGCCCTCTTCTCATTACTACCGTCCGGGACAAGCCCTCTTCTTATTAATACCCTCTGGGACAGGCCCTCTTCTCATTACTACCACCCAGGACAACCCTCTTCTCATTACTACCCTCCAGGACAAGCCATCTTCTCATTACTACAGTCCAGGACAAGCCCACTTGTCATTACTACCACCCAGGACAAGCCCTCTTCTCATTACTACCGTCCGGGAGAAGCCCTCTTCTCATTACTACCATCTGGGACAAGCCCTCTTCTCATTACTACCCTCCAGGACAAGCCATCTTCTCATTACTACAGTCCAGGACAAGCCCTCTTCTCATTACTACCATCCGGGACATGCCCTCTTCTCATTTCTACCCTCCAGGACAAGC
This sequence comes from Hypanus sabinus, assembly GCF_030144855.1. Classification (NCBI taxonomy): domain Eukaryota; kingdom Metazoa; phylum Chordata; class Chondrichthyes; order Myliobatiformes; family Dasyatidae; genus Hypanus; species Hypanus sabinus. Next base: position 196,910 of record NW_026781590.1, on the reverse strand, counting down.
CCTCTTCTCATTACTACCCTCCAGGACAAGCCCTCCTCTCATTACTACCGTCCAGGACAAGCCCTCTTCTCATTAGTACCCTCCGGGACAAGCCCTCTTCTCATTACTACCCTCCAGGACAAGCCCTCATCTCATTACTACCGTCCGGGACAAGCCCTCTTCTGATTACTGCCGTCCGGGTCAAGCCGTCTTCTCATTACTACCCTCCAGGACAAGCCCTCCTCTGATTACTACCGTCCAGGACAAGCCCTCTTCTCATTACTACCCTCCAGGACAAGCCCTCTTCTCATTACTACCCTCCAGGACAAGCCCTCCTCTCATTACTACCGTCCAGGACAAGCCCTCTTCTCATTCCTACCCTCCAGGACAAGCCCTCTTCTCATTACTACCCTCCAGGACAAGCCATCTTCTCATTACTACCGTCCAGGACAAGCTCTCTTCTCATTATTACCGTCCAGTACAAGCCCACTTCTGATTACTACCCTCCGGGACATGCCCTCTTCTCATTACTACCCTCCGGGACATGCCCTCTTCTCATTACTACCCTCCAGGACAAGCCATCTTCTCATTACTACCCTCCGGGACATGCCGTCTTCTTATTACTACTGTCCAGGACAAGCCCTCTTCTCATTACTACCCTCCGGGACATGCCCTCTTCTCATTACTACCGTCCAGGACAGGCCCTCTTCTCATTACTGCCCTCCAGGACAAGCCCTCTTCTCATTACTACCATCCGGGGCAAGCCCTCTTCTCATTACTACCGTCCAGGACATGCCCTCTTCTCATTACTACCCTCCAGGACAAGCCCTCTTTTCATTACTACCCTCCAGGACAAGCCCTCTTCTCATTACTACCCTCCAGGACAAGCCCTCTTCTCATTACTACCCTCCAGGACAAGCCCTCTTCTCATTACTACCACTTAGGACAAGCCCTCTTCTCATTACTACTCTCCAGTACAAGACCTCTTCTCATTACCACCCTCCAGGACAAGCCCTCTTCTCATTACTACCCTCCAGGACAAGCCCTCTTCTCATTACTACCCTCCAGGACAAGCTCTCTTCTCATTACTACCGTCCAGGACAAGCCCTCTTCTCATTATTACCGTCCAGGACAAGCCCTCTTCTCATTACTACCCTCCAGGACAAGCCCTCTTCTCATTACTACCGTCCAGGACAAGCCCTCTTCTCATTACTACCGTCTGGGACAAGCCCTCTTCTCATTACTACCGTCCGGGACAAGCCCTCTTCTCATTACTACCATCCGGGACAAGCCCTCTTCTCATTACTACCATCCGGGACAAGCCCTCTTCTCATTACTACCGTCCGGGACAAGCCCTCTTCTCATTAATACAGTCCAGGACAAGCCCTCTTCTCATTACTACCGTCCAGGACTAGCCCTCTTCTCATTACTACCCTCCAGGACAAGCCCTCTTCTCATTACTATCATCCGGGACATGCCCTCTTCTCATTACTACCATCCGGGACAACCCCTCTTCTCATTACTACCCTCCAGGACAAGCCATCTTCTCATTACTACAGTCCAGGACAAGCCATCTTCTCATTACTACCATCCAGTACAAGCCCTCTTGTCATTAGTACCCTCCAGGACAAGCCCTCTTGTCATTACTACCGTCCGGACAAGCCCTCTTGTCATTACTACCCTCCAGGACAAGCTCTCCTCTCATTACTACCGTCCGGGACAAGCCCTCTTGTCATTACTACCGTCCAGGACAAGCGCTCTTGTCATTACTACCCTCCAGGACAAGCCCTCTTGTCATTACTACCATCCAGGACAAGCCCTCTTGTCATTACTACCGTCCAGGACAAGCCCTCTTCTCATTACTACCATCCGGGACAAGCCCTCTTCTCATTACTACCATCCGGGAAAAGCCCTCTTCTCATTACTACCCTGCAGGACAAGCCCTCTTCTCATTACTACCCTCCAGGACAAGCCCTCTTCTCATTACTACCGTCCAGGACAAGCCCTCTTGTCATTACTACCGTCCGGGACAAGCCCTCTTGTCATTACTACCGTCCGGGACAAGACCTCTTGTCATTACTACCACCCAGGACAAGCCCTCTTCTCATTACTACCGTCCGGGAGAAGCCCTCTTCTCATTACTAACCTCCGGGACAAGCACTCTTCTCATTACTACAGTCCGGGACATGCCCTCTTCTCATTACTACAGTCCAGGACAAGCCCTCTTCTCATTACTACCATCCGGGACAAGCCCTCTTCTCATTACTACCCTCCGGGACAAGCACTCTTCTCATTACTACAGTCCGGGACATGCCCTCTTCTCATTACTACAGTCCAGGACAAGCCCTCTTCTCATTACTACCAACCGGGACAAGCCCTCTTCTCATTACTACCGTCCGGGACAAGCCCTCTTCTCATTAATACAGTCCAGGACATGCCCTCTTCTCATTACTACAGTCCAGGACAAGCCCTCTTCTCATTACTACCAACCGGGACAAGCCCTCTTCTCATTACTACCCTCCGGGACAAGCACTCTTCTCATTTCTACAGTCCGGGACAAGCCCTCTTCTGATTACTACCGTCCGGGACAAGCCCTCTTCTCATTACTACCCTCCAGGACAAGCCCTCATCTCATTACTATCATCCGGGACATGCCCTCTTCTCATTACTACCACCCAGGACAACCCCTCTTCTCATTACTACCCTCCAGGACATGCCATCTTCTCATTACTACAGTCCAGGACAAGCCATCTTCTCATTACTACCATCCAGTACAAGCCCTCTTGTCATTACTACACTCCAGGACAAGCCCTCTTGTCATTACTACCGTCCGGGACAAGCCCTCTTGTCATTACTACCCTCCAGGACAAGCTCTCTTCTCATTACTACCGTCCGGGACAAGCCCTCTTGTCATTACTACCGTCCAGGACATGCCCTCTTCTCATTACTACCCTCCAGAACAAGCCCTCTTTTCATTACTACCGGCCAGGACAAGCCCTCTTCTCATTACTACCCTCCAGGACAAGCCCTCTTCTCATTACTACCACATAGGACAAGCCCTCTTCTCATTACTACTCTCCAGTACAAGACCTCTTCTCATTACTACCGTCCAGGACAAGCCCTCTTCTCATTACCACCCTCCAGGACAAGCCCTCTTCTCATTACTACCCTCCAGGACAAGCCATCTTCTCATTACTACCGTCCAGGACAAGCTCTCTTCTCATTATTACCGTCCAGGACAAGCCCTCTTCTCATTACTACCCTCCAGGACAAGCCCTCTTCTCATTACTACCGTCCAGGACAAGCCCTCTTCTCATTACTACCGTCTGGGACAAGCCCTCTTCTCATTACTACCGTCCGGGAGAAGCCCTCTTCTCATTACTACCATCCTGGACAAGCCCTCTTCTCATTACTACCATCCGGGACAAGCCCTCTTCTCATTACTACCGTCCGGGACAAGCCCTCTTCTCATTAATACAGTCCAGGACAAGCCCTCTTCTCATTACTATCGTCCAGGACTAGCCCTCTTCTCATTACTACCCTCCAGGACAAGCCCTCTTCTCATTACTATCATCCGGGACATGCCCTCTTCTCATTACTACCACCCAGGACAACCCCTCTTCTCATTACTACCCTCCAGGACAAGCCATCTTCTCATTACTACAGTCCAGGACAAGCCATCTTCTCATTACTACCATCCAGTACAAGCCCTCTTGTCATTACTACCCTCCAGGATAAGCCCTCTTGTCATTACTACCGTCCGGGACAAGCCCTCTTGTCATTACTACCCTCCAGGACAAGCTCTCTTCTCATTACTACCGTCCGGGACAAGCCCTCTTGTCATTACTACCGTCCAGGACAAGCCCTCTTGTCATTACTACCCTCCAGGACAAGCCCTCTTGTCATTACTACCATCCAGGACAAGCCCTCTTGTCATTACTACCGTCCAGGACAAGCCCTCTTCTCATTACTACCATCCGGGACAAGCCCTCTTCTCATTACTACCATCCGGGAAAAGCCCTCTTCTCATTACTACCCTGCAGGACAAGCCCTCTTCTCATTACTACCCTCCAGGACAAGCCCTCTTCTCATTACTACCGTCCAGGACAAGCCCTCTTGTCATTACTACCGTCCGGGACAAGCCCTCTTGTCATTACTACCGTGCGGGACAACCCCTCCTCTCATTACTACTGTCCGGGAGAAGCCCTCTTCTCATTGCTACCGTCCGGGACAAGCACTCTTCTCATTACTACAGTCCGGGACATGCCCTCTTCTCATTACTACCGTCCAGGACAAGCCCTCTTCTCATTACTATCGTCCAGGACTAGCCCTCTTCTCATTACTACCCTCCAGCAGAAGCCGTCTTGTCATTACTACAACCCAGGACAAGCCCTCTTCTCATTACTACCGTCCGGGACAAGCCCTCTTCTCATTACTACCATCCGGGACAAGCCCTCTTCTCATTACTACCATCCGGGACAAGACCTCTTCTCATTACTACCGTCCAGGAGAAGCCCTCTTCTCAATACTACCCTCCGGGACAAGCCCTCTTCTCATTACTACCAGCCAGGACAAGCCCTCTTCTCATTACTACCCTCCAGGACAAGCCCTCTTCTCATTACTACCATCCGGGACATGCCCTCTACTCATTACTACCCTCCAGGACAAGCCCTCTTCTCATTACTACCATCCGGGACATGCCCTCTACTCATTACTACCCTCCAGGACAAGCCCTCTTCTCATTACTACCCCCCAGGACAAGCCCTCTTCTCATTACTACCCTCCGGGACATGACCTCTACTCATTACTACCGTCCGGGACAAGCCCTCTTCTCATTACTACCCTCCAGGACAAGCCCTCTTCTCATTACTACCGTCCGGGACAAGCCCTCTTCTCATTACTACCGTCCAGGACAAGCCCTCTTCTCATTACTACCGTCCGGGACAAGCCCTCTTGTCATTACTACCGTCCGGGACAAGCCCACTTCTCATTACTACCCTCCAGGACAAGCCCTCTTCTCATTACTACCCTCCAGGACAAGCCCTCTTCTCATTACTACCCTCCGGGACATGACCTCTACTCATTACTACCGTCCGGGACAAGCCCTCTTCTCATTACTACCCTCCAGGACAAGCCCTCTTCTTATTACTACCGTCCGGGACAAGCCCTCTTCTCATTACTACCGTCCAGGACAAGCCCTCTTCTCATTACTACCGTCCGGGACAAGCCCTCTTGTCATTACTACCGTCCAGGACAAGCCCTCTTCTCATTACTGCCTTCCAGGACAAGACCTCTTGTCATTACTACCCTCCGGGACATGCCCTCTTCTCATTACTACTGTCCAGGACAAGCCCTCTTCTCATTACTATCATCCGGGACATGCCCTCTTCTCATTTCTACCGTCCAGGACAAGTCATCTTCTCATTACTACCATCCAGGACAAGCCCTCTTCTCATTACTACCGTCCAGGACAAGCCCTCTTCTCATTACTACCGTCCAGGACAAGCCCTCTGCTCATTACTACCATCCAGTACAAGCCCTCTTCTCAATACTACCCTCCAGGACAAGCCCTCTTCTCATTACTACCACCCAGGACAAGACCCCTTCTCATTACTACCACCCAGGACAAGCCCTCTTCTCATTACTACCGTCCGGGACAAGCCCTCTTCTCATTACTACCGTCCGGGACAAGCCCTCTTCTTATTAATACCCTCTGGGACAGGCCCTCTTCTCATTACCACCACCCAGGACAAGCCCTCTTCTCATTACTGCCCTCCAGGACATGCCCTCTTCTCATTACTACCCTGCAGGACATGCCCTCTTCTCATTACTACCACCCAGGAGAAGCCCTCTTCTCATTACTACCGTCCGGGACAAGCCCTCTTCTCATTACTATCGACCAGGACTTGCCCTCTTCTGATTACTATCATCCAGGACTAGCCCTCTTCTCATTACTACCACCCAGGACAAGCCCTCTTCTCATTACTACCCTCCAGGACAAGCCATCTTCTCATTACTACAGTCCAGGACAAGCCCACTTGTCATTACTACCACCCAGGACAAGCTCTCTTCTCATTACTACCGTCCGGGAGAAGCCCTCTTCTCATTACTACCATCTGGGACAAGCCCTCTTCTCATTACTACCCTCCAGGACAAGCCATCTTCTCATTACTACAGTCCAGGACAAGCCCTCTTCTCATTACTACCCTCCAGGACAAGCCCTCTTCTCATTACTACCACCCAGGACAAGCCCCCTTCTCATTACTACCACCCAGGACAAGCCGTCTTCTCATTACTACCGTCCGGGACAAGCCCTCTTCTCATTACTACCGTCCGGGACAAGCCCTCTTCTTATTAATACCCTCTGGGACAGGCCCTCTTCTCATTACCAGCCTCCAGGACAAGCTCTCTTCTCATTACCACCACCCAGGACAAGCCCTCTTCTCATTACTGCCCTCCAGGACATGCCCTCTTCTCATTACTACCCTGCAGGACATGACCTCTTCTCATTACTACCACCCAGGAGAAGCCCTCTTCTCATTACTACCGTCCGGGACAAGCCCTCTTCTCATTACTATCGACCAGGACTTGCCCTCTTCTCATTACTATCATCCAGGACTAGCCCTCTTCTCATTACTACCACCCAGGACAACCCTCTTCTCATTACTACCCTCCAGGACAAGCCATCTTCTCATTACTACAGTCCAGGACAAGCCCACTTGTCATTACTACCACCCAGGACAAGCCCTCTTCTCATTACTACCGTCCGGGAGAAGCCCTCTTCTCATTACTACCATCTGGGACAAGCCCTCTTCTCATTACTACCCTCCAGGACAAGCCATCTTCTCATTACTACAGTCCAGGACAAGCCCTCTTCTCATTACTATCGTCCAGGACTAGCTCTCTTCTCATTACTACCACCCAGGACAAGCCCACTTATCATTACTACCCTCCAGGACAAGCCATCTTCTCATTACTACAGCCCAGGACAAGCCATCTTCTCATTACTACCCTCCAGGACTCGCCCTCTTCTCATTACTACCATCCAGTACAAGCCCTCTTCTCATTACTACCATCCGGGACAAGCCCTCTTCTGATTGCTACCCTCCAGGACAAGCCCTCTTCTCATTACTACCATCCGGGAGAAGCCCTCTTCTCATTACTACCATCCGGGACAAGCCCTCTTCTCATTATTACCAGCCGGGACAAGCCTTCTTCTCATTGCTACCCTCCAGGACAAGCCCTCTTCTCATTACTACCATCCGAGATAACCCTCTTCTCATTACTACCATCCGGGACAAGCCCTCTTCTCATTACTACCATCCGGGACAGGCCCTCTTCTCATTACTACCGTCCAGGACAAGCCCTCTTCTCATTACTGCTGTCCAGGAGAAGCCCTCTTCTCATTACTACCCTCCGGGACATGCCCTCTTCTCGTTACTACCCTCCAGGACAAGCCCTATTCTCAATAACTACCGTCCGGGAGAAGCCCTCTTCTCATTACTACCGTCCAGGACAGGCCCTCTTCTCATTGCTACCAATCGGGACAAGCCCTCTTCTCATTACTACGATCCGGGACAAGCCCTCTTCTCATTACTACCCTCCAGGACAAGCCCTCATCTCATTACTACCGTCCGGGACAAGCCCTCTTCTGATTACTGCCGTCCGGGTCAAGCCGTCTTCTCATTACTACCCTCCAGGACAAGCCCTCCTCTCATTACTACCGTCCAGGACAAGCCCTCTTCTCATTACTACCCTCCAGGACAAGCCCTCTTCTCATTACTACCATCCGGGACAAACCCTCTTCTCATTACTACCCTCCAGGACAAGCCCTCTTCTCATTACTACCCTCCAGGACAAGCCCTCCTCTCATTACTACCGTCCAGGACAAGCCCTCTTCTCATTACTACCCTCCAGGACAAGCCCTCTTCTCATTACTACCCTCCAGGACAAGCCATCTTTTCATTACTACCGTCCAGGACAAGCTCTCTTCTCATTATTACCGTCCAGTACAAGCCCACTTCTGATTACTACACTCCGGGACATGCCCTCTTCTCATAACTACCCTCCGGGACATGCCCTCTTCTCATTACTACCCTCCAGGACAAGCCATCTTCTCATTACTACCCTCCGGGACAAGCCCTCTTCTCATTACTACCATCCGGGGCAAGCCCTCTTCTCATTACTACCGTCCAGGACATGCCCTCTTCTCATTACTACCCTCCAGGACAAGCCCTCTTCTCATTACTACCGGCCAGGACAAGCCCTCTTCTCATTACTACCCTCCAGGACAAGCCCTCTTCTCATTACTACACTCCAGGACAAGCCCTCTTCTCATTACTACCACTTAGGACAAGCCCTCTTCTCATTACTACTCTCCAGTACAAGCCCTCTTCTCATTACTACCGTCCAGGACAAGCCCTCTTCTCATTACCACCCTCCAGGACAAGCCATCTTCTCATTACTACCATTCAGGACGAGCTCTCTTCTCATTATTACCGTCCAGGACAAGCCCTCTTCTCATTACTACCCTCCAGGACAAGCAACTCTTCTCATTACTACCGTCCAGGACAAGCCCTCTTCTCATTACTACACTCCAGGACAAGCCCTCTTCTCATTACTACCGTCCGGGAGAAGCCCTCTTCTCATTACTACCATCCGGGACAAGCCCTCTTCTCATTACTACCATCCGGGACAAGCCCTCTTCTCATTACTACCGTCCCGGACTAGCCCTCTTCTCATTACTACCCTCCAGGACAAGCCCTCTTCTCATTACTACCATCCGGGACATGCCCTCTTCTCATTACTACCACCCAGGACAACCCCTCTTCTCATTACTACCCTCCAGGACAAGCCATCTTCTGATTACTACAGTCCAGGACAAGCCATCTTCTCATTACTACCATCCAGTACAAGCCCTCTTGTCATTACTACCCTCCAGGACAAGCTCTCTTCTCATTACTACCGTCCGGGACAAGCCCTCTTGTCATTACTACCCTCCAGGACAAGCCCTCTTGTCATTTCTACCCTCCAGGACAAGCCCTCTTGTCATTACAACCATCCAGGACAGGCCCTCTTGTCATTACTACCGTCCAGGACAAGCCCTCTTCTCATTACTACCATCCGGGACAAGCCCTCTTCTCATTACTACCCTGCAGGACAAGCCCTCTTCTCATTACTAACCTCCAGGACAAGCCCTCTTCTCATTACTACCGTCCAGGACAAGCCCTCTTGTCATTACTACCGTCCGGGACAAGCCCTCTTGTCAGTACTACTGTCCGGGACAACCCCTCTTCTCATTACTACCGTCCGGGACAAGCCCTCTTGTCATTACTACCACCCAGGACAAGCCCTCTTCTCATTACTACCGTCCGGGAGAAGCCCTCTTCTCATTACTACCATCCGGGACAAGCACTCTTCTCATTACTACAGTCCGGGACATGCCCTCTTCTCATTACTACAGTCCAGGACAAGCCCTCTTCTCATTACTACCATCCGGGACAAGCCCACTTCTCATTACTACCATCCGGGACAAGCCCTCTTCTCATTACTACCACCCAGGACCACCCCTCTTCTCATTACTACCCTCCTGGACAAGCCATCTTCTCATTACTACAGTCCAGGACAAGCCATCTTCTCATTACTACCATCCAGTACAAGCCCTCTTGACATTACTACCCTCCAGGACAAGCCCTCTTGTCATTACTACCGTCCGGGACAAGCCCTCTTGTCATTACTACCCTCCAGGACAAGCGCTCTTCTCATTACTACCGTCCGGGACAAGCCCTCTTGTCATTACTGCCGTCCAGGACAAGCCCTCTTGTCAATACTACCCTCCAGGACAAGCCCTCTTGTCATTACTACCATCCAGGACAAGCCCTCTTGTCATTACTACCATCCGGGACAAGCCCTCTTCTCATTACTACCCTGCGGGACAAGCCCTCTTCTCATTACTACCCTGCGGGACAAGCCCTCTTCTCATTACTACCCTCCAGGACAAGCCCTCTTGTCATTACTACCGTCCGGGACAAGCCCTCTTGTCATTACTACCGTCCGGGACAAGCCCTCTTGTCATTACTACCACCCAGGACAAGCCCTCTTCTCATTACTACCGTCCGGGAGAAGCCCTCTTCTCATTGCTGCCATCCGGGACAAGCACTCTTCTCATTACTACAGGCCGGGACATGCCCTCTTCTCATTACTACAGTCCAGGACAAGCCCTCTTCTCATTACTATCGTCCAGGACTAGCCCTCTTCTCATCACTACCCTCCAGGAGAAGGCGTCTTGTCATTACTACAACCCAGGACAAGCCCTCTTCTCATTACTACCGTCCGGGACAAGCCCTCTTCTCATTACTACCCTCCAGGACAAGCCCTCTTCTCATTACTATCATCCGGGACATGCCCTCTTCTCATTACTACCACCCAGGACAACCCCTCTTCTCATTACTACCCTCCTGGACAAGCCATCTTCTCATTACTACAGTCCAGGACAAGCCATCTTCTCATTACTACCATCCAGTACAAGCCCTCTTGTCATTACTACCCTCCAGGACAAGCCCTCTTGTCATTACTACCGTCCGGGACAAGCCCTCTTGTCATTACTACCCTCCAGGACAAGCTCTCTTCTCATTACTACCGTCCGGGACAAGCCCTCTTGTCATTACTGCCGTCCAGGACAAGTCCTCTTGTCATTACTACCCTCCAGGACAAGCCCTCTTGTCATTACTGCCGTCCAGGACAAGTCCTCTTGTCATTACTACCCTCCAGGACAAGCTCTCTTCTCATTACTACCATCCGGGACAAGCCCTCTTGTCATTACTGCCGTCCAGGACAAGTCCTCTTGTCATTACTACCCTCCAGGACAAGCCATCTTCTCATTACTACCATCCGGGACAAGCCCTCTTGTCATTACTGCCGTCCAGGACAAGTCCTCTTGTCATTACTACCCTCCAGGACAAGCTCTCTTCTCATTACTACCGTCCGGGACAAGCCCTCTTGTCATTACTACCACCCAGGACAACCCCTCTTCTCATTACTACCCTCCTGGACAAGCCATCTTCTCATTACTACAGTCCAGGACAAGCCATCTTCTCATTACTACCATCCAGTACAAGCCCTCTTGTCATTACTACCCTCCAGGACAAGCCCTCTTCTCATTACTACCATCCAGTACAAGCCCTCTTGTCATTACTACCCTCCAGGACAAGCCCTCTTGTCATTACTACCGTCCGGGACAAGCCCTCTTGTCATTACTGCCGTCCAGGACAAGTCCTCTTGTCATTACTACCCTACAGGACAAGCCCTCTTCTCATTACTACCGTCCGGGAGAAGCCCTCTTCTCATTACTACCATCCGGGACAAGCACTCTTCTCATTACTACAGTCCGGGACATGCCCTCTTCTCATTACTACAGTCCAGGACAAGCCCTCTTCTCATTACTACCATCCGGGACAAGCCCACTTCTCATTACTACCATCCGGGACAAGCCCTCTTCTCATTACTACCACCCAGGACAACCCCTCTTCTCATTACTACCCTCCTGGACAAGCCATCTTCTCATTACTACAGTCCAGGACAAGCCATCTTCTCATTACTACCATCCAGTACAAGCCCTCTTGACATTACTACCCTCCAGGACAAGCCCTCTTGTCATTACTACCGTCCGGGACAAGCCCTCTTGTCATTACTACCCTCCAGGACAAGCGCTCTTCTCATTACTACCGTCCGGGACAAGCCCTCTTGTCATTACTGCCGTCCAGGACAAGCCCTCTTGTCATTACTACCCTCCAGGACAAGCCCTCTTGTCATTACTACCATCCAGGACAAGCCCTCTTGTCATTACTACCATCCGGGACAAGCCCTCTTCTCATTACTACCCTGCGGGACAAGCCCTCTTCTCATTACTACCCTGCGGGACAAGCCCTCTTCTCATTACTACCCTCCAGGACAAGCCCTCTTGTCATTACTACCGTCCGGGACAAGCCCTCTTGTCATTACTACCGTCCGGGACAAGCCCTCTTGTCATTACTACCACCCAGGACAAGCCCTCTTCTCATTACTACCGTCCGGGAGAAGCCCTCTTCTCATTGCTGCCATCCGGGACAAGCACTCTTCTCATTACTACAGGCCGGGACATGCCCTCTTCTCATTACTACAGTCCAGGACAAGCCCTCTTCTCATTACTATCGTCCAGGACTAGCCCTCTTCTCATCACTACCCTCCAGGAGAAGGCGTCTTGTCATTACTACAACCCAGGACAAGCCCTCTTCTCATTACTACCGTCCGGGACAAGCCCTCTTCTCATTACTACCCTCCAGGACAAGCCCTCTTCTCATTACTATCATCCGGGACATGCCCTCTTCTCATTACTACCACCCAGGACAACCCCTCTTCTCATTACTACCCTCCTGGACAAGCCATCTTCTCATTACTACAGTCCAGGACAAGCCATCTTCTCATTACTACCATCCAGTACAAGCCCTCTTGTCATTACTACCCTCCAGGACAAGCCCTCTTGTCATTACTACCGTCCGGGACAAGCCCTCTTGTCATTACTACCCTCCAGGACAAGCTCTCTTCTCATTACTACCGTCCGGGACAAGCCCTCTTGTCATTACTGCCGTCCAGGACAAGTCCTCTTGTCATTACTACCCTCCAGGACAAGCCCTCTTGTCATTACTGCCGTCCAGGACAAGTCCTCTTGTCATTACTACCCTCCAGGACAAGCTCTCTTCTCATTACTACCATCCGGGACAAGCCCTCTTGTCATTACTGCCGTCCAGGACAAGTCCTCTTGTCATTACTACCCTCCAGGACAAGCCATCTTCTCATTACTACCATCCGGGACAAGCCCTCTTGTCATTACTGCCGTCCAGGACAAGTCCTCTTGTCATTACTACCCTCCAGGACAAGCTCTCTTCTCATTACTACCGTCCGGGACAAGCCCTCTTGTCATTACTACCACCCAGGACAACCCCTCTTCTCATTACTACCCTCCTGGACAAGCCATCTTCTCATTACTACAGTCCAGGACAAGCCATCTTCTCATTACTACCATCCAGTACAAGCCCTCTTGTCATTACTACCCTCCAGGACAAGCCCTCTTCTCATTACTACCATCCAGTACAAGCCCTCTTGTCATTACTACCCTCCAGGACAAGCCCTCTTGTCATTACTACCGTCCGGGACAAGCCCTCTTCTCATTACTACCCTCCAGGACAAGCCCTCTTCTCATTACTATCATCCGGGACATGCCCTCTTCTCATTACTACCACCCAGGACAACCCCTCTTCTCATTACTACCCTCCTGGACAAGCCATCTTCTCATTACTACAGTCCAGGACAAGCCATCTTCTCATTACTACCATCCAGTACAAGCCCTCTTGTCATTACTACCCTCCAGGACAAGCCCTCTTGTCATTACTACCGTCCGGGACAAGCCCTCTTGTCATTACTACCCTCCAGGACAAGCCCTCTTGTCATTACTGCCGTCCAGGACAAGTCCTCTTGTCATTACTACCCTCCAGGACAAGCTCTCTTCTCATTACTACCATCCGGGACAAGCCCTCTTGTCATTACTGCCGTCCAGGACAAGTCCTCTTGTCATTACTACCCTCCAGGACAAGCCATCTTCTCATTACTACCATCCAGGACAAGCCCTCTTGTCATTACTACCGTCCCGGACAAGCCCTCTTCTCATTACTAACATCCGGGACAAGCCCTGTTCTCATTACTACCCTGCGGGACAAGCCCTCTTCTTATTACTACCCTGCGGGACAAGCCCTCTTCTCATTACTACCCTCTAGGACAAGCCCTCTTCTCATTACTACCGTCCAGGACAAGCCCTCTTGTCATTTCTACCCTCCAGGACAAGCCCTCTTGTCATTACTACCATCCAGGACAGGCCCTCTTGTCATTACTACCGTCCAGGACAAGCCCTCTTCTCATTACTACCATCCGGGACAAGCCCTCTTCTCATTACTACCCTGCAGGACAAGCCCTCTTCTCATTACTAACCTCCAGGACAAGCCCTCTTCTCATTACTACCGTCCAGGACAAGCCCTCTTGTCATTACTACCGTCCGGGACAAGCCCTCTTGTCATTACTACTGTCCGGGACAACCCCTCTTCTCATTACTACCGTCGGGACAAGCCCTCTTGTCATTACTACCACCCAGGACAAGCCCTCTTCTCATTACTACCGTCCGGGAGAAGCCCTCTTCTGATTACTACCATCCGGGACAAGCACTCTTCTCATTACTACAGTCCGGGACATGCCCTCTTCTCATTACTACAGTCCAGGACAAGCCCTCTTCTCATTACTACCATCCGGGACAAGCCCACTTCTCATTACTACCATCCGGGACATGCCCTCTTCTCATTACTACCACCCAGGACAACCCCTCTTCTCATTACTACCCTCCTGGACAAGCCATCTTCTCATTACTACAGTCCAGGACAAGCCATCTTCTCATTACTACCATCCAGTACAAGCCCTCTTGACATTACTACCCTCCAGGACAAGCCCTCTTGTCATTACTACCGTCCGGGACAAGCCCTCTTGTCATTACTACCCTCCAGGACAAGCTCTCTTCTCATTACTACCGTCCGGGACAAGCCCTCTTGTCATTACTGCCGTCCAGGACAAGCCCTCTTGTCATTACTACCCTCCAGGACAAGCCCTCTTGTCATTACTACCATCCAGGACAAGCCCTCTTGTCATTACTACCGTCCCGCACAAGCCCTCTTCCCATTACTACCATCCGGGACAAGCCCTCTTCTCATTACTACCCTGCGGGACAAGCCCTCTTCTCATTACTACCCTGCGGGACAAGCCCTCTTCTCATTACTACCCTCCAGGACAAGCCCTCTTGTCATTACTACCGTCCGGGACAAGCCCTCTTGTCATTACTACCCTCCAGGACAAGCCCTCTTGTCATTACTACCATCCAGGACAAGCCCTCTTGTCATTACTACCGTCCCGCACAAGCCCTCTTCCCATTACTACCATCCGGGACAAGCCCTCTTCTCATTACTACCCTGCGGGACAAGCCCTCTTCTCATTACTACCCTGCGGGACAAGCCCTCTTCTCATTACTACCCTCCAGGACAAGCCCTCTTGTCATTACTACCGTCCGGGACAAGCCCTCTTGTCATTACTACCGTCCGGGACAAGCCCTCTTGTCATTACTACCACCCAGGACAAGCCCTCTTCTCATTACTACCGTCCGGGAGAAGCCCTCTTCTCATTGCTGCCATCCGGGACAAGCACTCTTCTCATTACTACAGGCCGGGACATGCCCTCTTCTCATTACTACAGTCCAGGACAAGCCCTCTTCTCATTACTATCGTCCAGGACAAGCCATCTTCTCATTACTACCATCCAGTACAAGCCCTCTTGTCATTACTACCCTCCAGGACAAGCCCTCTTGTCATTACTACCGTCCGGGACAAGCCCTCTTGTCATTACTACCCTCCAGGACAAGCTCTCTTCTCATTACTACCGTCCGGGACAAGCCCTCTTGTTATTACTGCCGTCCAGGACAAGTCCTCTTGTCATTACTACCCTCCAGGACAAGCCCTCTTGTCATTACTACCATCCAGGAAAAGCCCTCTTGTCATTACTACCGTCCCGGACAAGCCCTCTTCTCATTACTAACATCCGGGACAAGCCCTCTTCTCATTACTACCCTGCGGGACAAGCCCTCTTCTTATTACTACCCTGCGGGACAAGCCCTCTTCTCATTACTACCCTCCAGGACAAGCCCTCTTCTCATTAATACCGTCCAGGACAAGCCCTCTTGTCATTACTACCGTCCGGGACAAGCCCTCTTGTCATTACTACCGTCCGGGACAAGCCCTCTTGTCATTACTACCATCCGGGACAAGCCCTCTTGTCATTACTACCACCCAGGACAAGCCCTCTTCTCATTACTACCGTCCGGGAGAAGCCCTCTTCTCATTGCTACCGTCCGGGACAAGCACTCTTCTCATTACTACCGTCCGGGACAAGCCTTCTTCTCATTACTACCATCCGGGACAAGCCCTCTTCTCATTACTACCATCCGGGACAAGACCTCTTCTCATTACTACCGTCCAGGAGAAGCCCTCTTCTCAATACTACGTTCCGGGACAAGCCCTCTTCTCATTACTACCCTCCAGGACAAGCCCTCTTCTCATTACTACCAGCCAGGACAAGCCCTCTTCTCATAACTACCCTCCAGGACAAGCCCTCTTCTCATTACTACCATCCGGGACATGCCCTCTACTCATTACTACCCTCCAGGACAAGCCCTCTTCTCATTACTACCATCCGGGACATGCCCTCTACTCATTACTACCCTCCAGGACAAGCCCTCTTCTCATTACTACCCTCCAGGACAAGCCCTCTTCTCATTACTACCCTCCGGGACATGCCCTCTACTCATTACTACCGTCCGGGACAAGCCCTCTTCTCATTACTACCCTCCAGGACAAGCCCTCTTCTCATTACTACCGTCCGGGACAAGCCCTCTTCTCATTACTACCGTCCAGGACAAGCCCTCTTCTCATTACTACCGTCCGGGACAAGCCCTCTTGTCATTACTACCGTCCGGGACAAGCCCACTTCTCATTACTACCGTCCAGGACAAGCCCTCTTCTCATTACTACTGTCCAGGACAAGCCCTCTTCTCATTACTATCATCCGGGACATGCCCTCTTCTCATTTCTACCGTCCAGGACAAGTCATCTTCTCATTACTACCATCCAGGACAAGCCCTCTTCTCATTACTACCGTCCAGGACAAGCCCTCTTCTCATTACTACCCTGCAGGACAAGCCCTCTTCTCATTACTAACCTCCAGGACAAGCCCTCTTCTCATTACTACCGTCCAGGACAAGCCCTCTTGTCATTACTACCGTCCGGGACAAGCCCTCTTGTCAGTACTACTGTCCGGGACAACCCCTCTTCTCATTACTACCGTCCGGGACAAGCCCTCTTGTCATTACTACCACCCAGGACAAGCCCTCTTCTCATTACTACCGTCCGGGAGAAGCCCTCTTCTCATTACTACCATCCGGGACAAGCACTCTTCTCATTACTACAGTCCGGGACATGCCCTCTTCTCATTACTACAGTCCAGGACAAGCCCTCTTCTCATTACTACCATCCGGGACAAGCCCACTTCTCATTACTACCATCCGGGACAAGCCCTCTTCTCATTACTACCACCCAGGACAACCCCTCTTCTCATTACTACCCTCCTGGACAAGCCATCTTCTCATTACTACAGTCCAGGACAAGCCATCTTCTCATTACTACCATCCAGTACAAGCCCTCTTGACATTACTACCCTCCAGGACAAGCCCTCTTGTCATTACTACCGTCCGGGACAAGCCCTCTTGTCATTACTACCCTCCAGGACAAGCGCTCTTCTCATTACTACCGTCCGGGACAAGCCCTCTTGTCATTACTGCCGTCCAGGACAAGCCCTCTTGTCATTACTACCCTCCAGGACAAGCCCTCTTGTCATTACTACCATCCAGGACAAGCCCTCTTGTCATTACTACCATCCGGGACAAGCCCTCTTCTCATTACTACCCTGCGGGACAAGCCCTCTTCTCATTACTACCCTGCGGGACAAGCCCTCTTCTCATTACTACCCTCCAGGACAAGCCCTCTTGTCATTACTACCGTCCGGGACAAGCCCTCTTGTCATTACTACCGTCCGGGACAAGCCCTCTTGTCATTACTACCACCCAGGACAAGCCGTCTTCTCATTACTACCGTCCGGGAGAAGCCCTCTTCTCATTGCTGCCATCCGGGACAAGCACTCTTCTCATTACTACAGGCCGGGACATGCCCTCTTCTCATTACTATCGTCCAGGACTAGCCCTCTTCTCATCACTACCCTCCAGGAGAAGGCGTCTTGTCATTACTACAACCCAGGACAAGCCCTCTTCTCATTACTACCGTCCGGGACAAGCCCTCTTCTCATTACTACCCTCCAGGACAAGCCCTCTTCTCATTACTATCATCCGGGACATGCCCTCTTCTCATTACTACCACCCAGGACAACCCCTCTTCTCATTACTACCCTCCTGGACAAGCCATCTTCTCATTACTACAGTCCAGGACAAGCCATCTTCTCATTACTACCATCCAGTACAAGCCCTCTTGTCATTACTACCCTCCAGGACAAGCCCTCTTGTCATTACTACCGTCCGGGACAAGCCCTCTTGTCATTACTACCCTCCAGGACAAGCTCTCTTCTCATTACTACCGTCCGGGACAAGCCCTCTTGTCATTACTGCCGTCCAGGACAAGTCCTCTTGTCATTACTACCCTCCAGGACAAGCCCTCTTGTCATTACTGCCGTCCAGGACAAGTCCTCTTGTCATTACTACCCTCCAGGACAAGCTCTCTTCTCATTACTACCATCCGGGACAAGCCCTCTTGTCATTACTGCTGTCCAGGACAAGTCCTCTTGTCATTACTACCCTCCAGGACAAGCCATCTTCTCATTACTACCATCCAGGACAAGCCCTCTTGTCATTACTACTGTCCAGGACAAGCCCTCTTCTCATTACTATCATCCGGGACATGCCCTCTTCTCATTTCTACCGTCCAGGACAAGTCATCTTCTCATTACTACCATCCAGGACAAGCCCTCTTCTCATTACTACCGTCCAGGACAAGCCCTCTTCTCATTACTACCCTGCAGGACAAGCCCTCTTCTCATTACTAACCTCCAGGACAAGCCCTCTTCTCATTACTACCGTCCAGGACAAGCCCTCTTGTCATTACTACCGTCCGGGACAAGCCCTCTTGTCAGTACTACTGTCCGGGACAACCCCTCTTCTCATTACTACCGTCCGGGACAAGCCCTCTTGTCATTACTACCACCCAGGACAAGCCCTCTTCTCATTACTACCGTCCGGGAGAAGCCCTCTTCTCATTACTACCATCCGGGACAAGCACTCTTCTCATTACTACAGTCCGGGACATGCCCTCTTCTCATTACTACAGTCCAGGACAAGCCCTCTTCTCATTACTACCATCCGGGACAAGCCCACTTCTCATTACTACCATCCGGGACAAGCCCTCTTCTCATTACTACCACCCAGGACAACCCCTCTTCTCATTACTACCCTCCTGGACAAGCCATCTTCTCATTACTACAGTCCAGGACAAGCCATCTTCTCATTACTACCATCCAGTACAAGCCCTCTTGACATTACTACCCTCCAGGACAAGCCCTCTTGTCATTACTACCGTCCGGGACAAGCCCTCTTGTCATTACTACCCTCCAGGACAAGCGCTCTTCTCATTACTACCGTCCGGGACAAGCCCTCTTGTCATTACTGCCGTCCAGGACAAGCCCTCTTGTCATTACTACCCTCCAGGACAAGCCCTCTTGTCATTACTACCATCCAGGACAAGCCCTCTTGTCATTACTACCATCCGGGACAAGCCCTCTTCTCATTACTACCCTGCGGGACAAGCCCTCTTCTCATTACTACCCTGCGGGACAAGCCCTCTTCTCATTACTACCCTCCAGGACAAGCCCTCTTGTCATTACTACCGTCCGGGACAAGCCCTCTTGTCATTACTACCGTCCGGGACAAGCCCTCTTGTCATTACTACCACCCAGGACAAGCCCTCTTCTCATTACTACCGTCCGGGAGAAGCCCTCTTCTCATTGCTGCCATCCGGGACAAGCACTCTTCTCATTACTACAGGCCGGGACATGCCCTCTTCTCATTACTATCGTCCAGGACTAGCCCTCTTCTCATCACTACCCTCCAGGAGAAGGCGTCTTGTCATTACTACAACCCAGGACAAGCCCTCTTCTCATTACTACCGTCCGGGACAAGCCCTCTTCTCATTACTACCCTCCAGGACAAGCCCTCTTCTCATTACTATCATCCGGGACATGCCCTCTTCTCATTACTACCACCCAGGACAACCCCTCTTCTCATTACTACCCTCCTGGACAAGCCATCTTCTCATTACTACAGTCCAGGACAAGCCATCTTCTCATTACTACCATCCAGTACAAGCCCTCTTGTCATTACTACCCTCCAGGACAAGCCCTCTTGTCATTACTACCGTCCGGGACAAGCCCTCTTGTCATTACTACCCTCCAGGACAAGCTCTCTTCTCATTACTACCGTCCGGGACAAGCCCTCTTGTCATTACTGCCGTCCAGGACAAGTCCTCTTGTCATTACTACCCTCCAGGACAAGCCCTCTTGTCATTACTGCCGTCCAGGACAAGTCCTCTTGTCATTACTACCCTCCAGGACAAGCTCTCTTCTCATTACTACCATCCGGGACAAGCCCTCTTGTCATTACTGCCGTCCAGGACAAGTCCTCTTGTCATTACTACCCTCCAGGACAAGCCATCTTCTCATTACTACCATCCAGGACAAGCCCTCTTGTCATTACTACCGTCCCGGACAAGCCCTCTTCTCATTACTAACATCCGGGACAAGCCCTCTTCTCATTACTACCCTGCGGGACAAGCCCTCTTCTTATTACTACCCTGCGGGACAAGCCCTCTTCTCATTACTACCCTCTAGGACAAGCCCTCTTCTCATTACTACCGTCCAGGACAAGCCCTCTTGTCATTTCTACCCTCCAGGACAAGCCCTCTTGTCATTACTACCATCCAGGACAGGCCCTCTTGTCATTACTACCGTCCAGGACAAGCCCTCTTCTCATTACTACCATCCGGGACAAGCCCTCTTCTCATTACTACCCTGCAGGACAAGCCCTCTTCTCATTACTAACCTCCAGGACAAGCCCTCTTCTCATTACTACCGTCCAGGACAAGCCCTCTTGTCATTACTACCGTCCGGGACAAGCCCTCTTGTCATTACTACTGTCCGGGACAACCCCTCTTCTCATTACTACCGTCCGGGACAAGCCCTCTTGTCATTACTACCACCCAGGACAAGCCCTCTTCTCATTACTACCGTCCGGGAGAAGCCCTCTTCTGATTACTACCATCCGGGACAAGCACTCTTCTCATTACTACAGTCCGGGACATGCCCTCTTCTCATTACTACAGTCCAGGACAAGCCCTCTTCTCATTACTACCATCCGGGACAAGCCCACTTCTCATTACTACCATCCGGGACAAGCCCTCTTCTCATTACTACCACCCAGGACAACCCCTCTTCTCATTACTACCCTCCTGGACAAGCCATCTTCTCATTACTACAGTCCAGGACAAGCCATCTTCTCATTACTACCATCCAGTACAAGCCCTCTTGACATTACTACCCTCCAGGACAAGCCCTCTTGTCATTACTACCGTCCGGGACAAGCCCTCTTGTCATTACTACCCTCCAGGACAAGCTCTCTTCTCATTACTACCGTCCGGGACAAGCACTCTTGTCATTACTGCCGTCCAGGACAAGCCCTCTTGTCATTACTACCCTCCAGGACAAGCCCTCTTGTCATTACTACCATCCAGGACAAGCCCTCTTGTCATTACTACCGTCCCGCACAAGCCCTCTTCCCATTACTACCATCCGGGACAAGCCCTCTTCTCATTACTACCCTGCGGGACAAGCCCTCTTCTCATTACTACCCTGCGGGACAAGCCCTCTTCTCATTACTACCCTCCAGGACAAGCCCTCTTGTCATTACTACCGTCCGGGACAAGCCCTCTTGTCATTACTACCCTCCAGGACAAGCCCTCTTGTCATTACTACCATCCAGGACAAGCCCTCTTGTCATTACTACCGTCCCGCACAAGCCCTCTTCCCATTACTACCATCCGGGACAAGCCCTCTTCTCATTACTACCCTGCGGGACAAGCCCTCTTCTCATTACTACCCTGCGGGACAAGCCCTCTTCTCATTACTACCCTCCAGGACAAGCCCTCTTGTCATTACTACCGTCCGGGACAAGCCCTCTTGTCATTACTACCGTCCGGGACAAGCCCTCTTGTCATTACTACCACCCAGGACAAGCCCTCTTCTCATTACTACCGTCCGGGAGAAGCCCTCTTCTCATTGCTGCCATCCGGGACAAGCACTCTTCTCATTACTACAGGCCGGGACATGCCCTCTTCTCATTACTACAGTCCAGGACAAGCCCTCTTCTCATTACTATCGTCCAGGACAAGCCATCTTCTCATTACTACCATCCAGTACAAGCCCTCTTGTCATTACTACCCTCCAGGACAAGCCCTCTTGTCATTACTACCGTCCGGGACAAGCCCTCTTGTCATTACTACCCTCCAGGACAAGCTCTCTTCTCATTACTACCGTCCGGGACAAGCCCTCTTGTTATTACTGCCGTCCAGGACAAGTCCTCTTGTCATTACTACCCTCCAGGACAAGCCCTCTTGTCATTACTACCATCCAGGAAAAGCCCTCTTGTCATTACTACCGTCCCGGACAAGCCCTCTTCTCATTACTAACATCCGGGACAAGCCCTCTTCTCATTACTACCCTGCGGGACAAGCCCTCTTCTTATTACTACCCTGCGGGACAAGCCCTCTTCTCATTACTACCCTCCAGGACAAGCCCTCTTCTCATTACTACCGTCCAGGACAAGCCCTCTTGTCATTACTACCGTCCGGGACAAGCCCTCTTGTCATTACTACCGTCCGGGACAAGCCCTCTTGTCATTACTACCATCCGGGACAAGCCCTCTTGTCATTACTACCACCCAGGACAAGCCCTCTTCTCATTACTACCGTCCGGGAGAAGCCCTCTTCTCATTGCTACCGTCCGGGACAAGCACTCTTCTCATTACTACCGTCCGGGACAAGCCCTCTTCTCATTACTACCATCCGGGACAAGCCCTCTTCTCATTACTACCATCCGGGACAAGACCTCTTCTCATTACTACCGTCCAGGAGAAGCCCTCTTCTCAATACTACGTTCCGGGACAAGCCCTCTTCTCATTACTACCCTCCAGGACAAGCCCTCTTCTCATTACTACCAGCCAGGACAAGCCCTCTTCTCATAACTACCCTCCAGGACAAGCCCTCTTCTCATTACTACCATCCGGGACATGCCCTCTACTCATTACTACCCTCCAGGACAAGCCCTCTTCTCATTACTACCATCCGGGACATGCCCTCTACTCATTACTACCCTCCAGGACAAGCCCTCTTCTCATTACTACCCTCCAGGACAAGCCCTCTTCTCATTACTACCCTCCGGGACATGCCCTCTACTCATTACTACCGTCCGGGACAAGCCCTCTTCTCATTACTACCCTCCAGGACAAGCCCTCTTCTCATTACTACCGTCCGGGACAAGCCCTCTTCTCATTACTACCGTCCAGGACAAGCCCTCTTCTCATTACTACCGTCCGGGACAAGCCCTCTTGTCATTACTACCGTCCGGGACAAGCCCACTTCTCATTACTACCGTCCAGGACAAGCCCTCTTCTCATTACTACTGTCCAGGACAAGCCCTCTTCTCATTACTATCATCCGGGACATGCCCTCTTCTCATTTCTACCGTCCAGGACAAGTCATCTTCTCATTACTACCATCCAGGACAAGCCCTCTTCTCATTACTACCGTCCAGGACAAGCCCTCTTCTCATTACTACCGTCCAGGACAAGCCCTCTGCTCATTACTACCATCCAGTACAAGCCCTCTTCTCATTACTACCCTCCAGGACAAGCCCTCTTCTCATTACTACCACCCAGGACAACACCCATTCTCATTACTACCACCCAGGACAAGCCCTCTTCTCATTACTACCGTCCGGGACAAGCCCTCTTCTCATTACTACCGTCCGGGACAAGCCCTCTTCTTATTAATACCCTCTGGGATAGGCCCTCTTCTCATTACCACCACCCAGGACAAGCCCTCTTCTCATTACTGCCCTCCAGGACATGCCCTCTTCTCATTACTACCCTGCAGGACATGCCCTCTTCTCATTACTACCACCCAGGAGAAGCCCTCTTCTCATTACTACCGTCCGGGACAAGCCCTCTTCTCATTACTATCGACCAGGACTTGCCCTCTTCTGATTACTATCATCCAGGACTAGCCCTCTTCTCATTACTACCACCCAGGACAAGCCCTCTTCTCATTACTACCCTCCAGGACAAGCCATCTTCTCATTACTACAGTCCAGGACAAGCCCACTTGTCATTACTACCACCCAGGACAAGCTCTCTTCTCATTACTACCGTCCGGGAGAAGCCCTCTTCTCATTACTACCATCTGGGACAAGCCCTCTTCTCATTACTACCCTCCAGGACAAGCCATCTTCTCATTACTACAGTCCAGGACAAGCCCTCTTCTCATTACTATCGTCCAGGACTAGCTCTCTTCTCATTACTACCACCCAGGACAAGCCCACTTATCATTACTACCCTCCAGGACAAGCCATCTTCTCATTACTACAGTCCAGGACAAGCCCTCTTCTCATTACTACCACCCAGGACAAGCCATCTTCTCATTACTACAGTCCAGGACAAGCCCTCTTCTCATTACTACCCTCCAGGACAAGCCCTCTTCTCATTACTACCACCCAGGACAAGCCCCCTTCTCATTACTACCACCCAGGACAAGCCGTCTTCTCATTACTACCGTCCGGGACAAGCCCTCTTCTCATTACTACCGTCCGGGACAAGCCCTCTTCTTATTAATACCCTCTGGGACAGGCCCTCTTCTCATTACCACCCTCCAGGACAAGCTCTCTTCTCATTACCACCACCCAGGACAAGCCCTCTTCTCATTACTGCCCTCCAGGACATGCCCTCTTCTCATTACTACCCTGCAGGACATGACCTCTTCTCATTACTACCACCCAGGAGAAGCCCTCTTCTCATTACTACCGTCCGGGAAAAGCCCTCTTCTCATTACTATCGACCAGGACTTGCCCTCTTCTCATTACTATCATCCAGGACTAGCCCTCTTCTCATTACTACCACCCAGGACAACCCTCTTCTCATTACTACCCTCCAGGACAAGCCATCTTCTCATTACTACAGTCCAGGACAAGCCCACTTGTCATTACTACCACCCAGGACAAGCCCTCTTCTCATTACTACCGTCCGGGAGAAGCCCTCTTCTCATTACTACCATCTGGGACAAGCCCTCTTCTCATTACTACCCTCCAGGACAAGCCATTTTCTCATTACTACAGTCCAGGACAAGCCCTCTTCTCATTACTATCGTCCAGGACAAGCCCTCTTCTCATTACTATCGTCCAGGACAAGCCCTCTTCTCATTACTACCACCCAGGACAAGCCCACTTATCATTACTACCCTCCAGGACAAGCCATCTTCTCATTACTACAGCCCAGGACAAGCCATCTTCTCATTACTACCCTCCAGGACTCGCCCTCTTCTCATTACTACCATCCAGTACAAGCCCTCTTCTCATTACTACCATCCGGGACAAGCCCACTTCTGATTGCTACCCTCCAGGACAAGCCCTCTTCTCATTACTACCATCCGGGAGAAGCACTCTTCTCATTACTACCATCCGGGACAAGCCCTCTTCTCATTATTACCAGCCGGGACAAGCCCTCTTCTCATTGCTA
The DNA here is from genome assembly GCF_030144855.1 of Hypanus sabinus. Classification (NCBI taxonomy): domain Eukaryota; kingdom Metazoa; phylum Chordata; class Chondrichthyes; order Myliobatiformes; family Dasyatidae; genus Hypanus; species Hypanus sabinus. The sequence goes on along the minus strand of NW_026781590.1, from coordinate 171,415 downwards.
CCCTCCAGGACAAGCCCTCTTCTCATTACTACCATCCGAGATAACCCTCTTCTCATTACTACCATCCGGGACAAGCCCTCTTCTCATTACTACCATCCGGGACAGGCCCTCTTCTCATTACTACCGTCCAGGACAAGCCCTCTTCTCATTACTGCTGTCCAGGAGAAGCCCTCTTCTCATTACTACCCTCCGGGACATGCCCTCTTCTCGTTACTACCCTCCAGGACAAGGCCTATTCTCAATAACTACCGTCCGGGAGAAGCCCTCTTCTCATTACTACCATCCAGGACAAGCCCTCATCTCATTACTACCGTCCGGGACAAGCCCTCTTCTGATTACTGCCGTCCGGGTCAAGCCGTCTTCTCATTACTACCCTCCAGGACAAGCCCTCCTCTCATTACTACCGTCCAGGACAAGCCCTCTTCTCATTACTACCCTCCAGGACAAGCCCTCTTCTCATTACTACCATCCGGGACAAACCCTCTTCTCATTACTACCCTCCAGGACAAGCCCTCTTCTCATTACTACCCTCCAGGACAAGCCCTCCTCTCATTACTACCGTCCAGGACAAGCCCTCTTCTCATTACTACCCTCCAGGACAAGCCCTCTTCTCATTACTACCCTCCAGGACAAGCCATCTTTTCATTACTACCGTCCAGGACAAGCTCTCTTCTCATTATTACCGTCCAGTACAAGCCCACTTCTGATTACTACCCTCCGGGACATGCCCTCTTCTCATAACTACCCTCCGGGACATGCCCTCTTCTCATTACTACCCTCCAGGACAAGCCATCTTCTCATTACTACCCTCCGGGACATGCCCTCTTCTCATTTCTACCCTCCAGGACAAGCCCTCTTCTCATTACTACCCTCCAGGACAAGCCCTCCTCTCATTACTACCGTCCAGGACAAGCCCTCTTCTCATTAGTACCCTCCGGGACAAGCCCTCTTCTCATTACTACCCTCCAGGACAAGCCCTCATCTCATTACTACCATCCGGGACAAGCCCACTTCTGATTACTGCCGTCCGGGTCAAGCCGTCTTCTCATTACTACCCTCCAGGACAAGCCCTCCTCTGATTACTACCGTCCAGGACAAGCCCTCTTCTCATTACTACCCTCCAGGACAAGCCCTCTTCTCATTACTACCCTCCAGGACAAGCCCTCCTCTCATTACTACCGTCCAGGCCAAGCCCTCTTCTCATTACTACCCTCCAGGACAAGCCCTCTTCTCATTACTATCCTCCAGGACAAGCCATCTTCTCATTACTACCGTCCAGGACAAGCTCTCTTCTCATTATTACCGTCCAGTACAAGCCCACTTCTGATTACTACCCTCCGGGACATGCCCTCTTCTCATTACTACCCTCCGGGACATGCCCTCTTCTCATTACTACCCTCCAGGACAAGCCATCTTCTCATTACTACCCTCCGGGACATGCCGTCTTCTTATTACTACTGTCCAGGACAAGCCCTCTTCTCATTACTACCCTCCGGGACATGCCCTCTTCTCATTACTACCGTCCAGGACTGGCCCTCTTCTCATTACTGCCCTCCAGGACAAGCCCTCTTCTCATTACTACCATCCGGGGCAAGCCCTCTTCTCATTACTACCGTCCAGGACATGCCCTCTTCTCATTACTACCCTCCAGGACAAGCCCTCTTTTCATTACTACCCTCCAGGACAAGCCCTCTTCTCATTACTACCCTCCAGGACAAGCCCTCTTCTCATTACTACCCTCCAGGACAAGCCCTCTTCTCATTACTACCACTTAGGACAAGCCCTCTTCTCATTACTACTCTCCAGTACAAGCCCTCTTCTCATTACCACCCTCCAGGACAAGCCCTCTTCTCATTACTACCCTCCAGGACAAGCCCTCTTCTCATTACTACCCTCCAGGACAAGCTCTCTTCTCATTACTACCGTCCAGGACAAGCCCTCTTCTCATTATTACCGTCCAGGACAAGCCCTCTTCTCATTACAACCCTCCAGGACAAGCCCTCTTCTCATTACTACCGTCCAGGACAAGCCCTCTTCTCATTACTACCGTCTGGGACAAGCCCTCTTCTCATTACTACCGTCCGGGACAAGCCCTCTTCTCATTACTACCATCCGGGACAAGCCCTCTTCTCATTACTACCATCCGGGACAAGCCCTCTTCTCATTACTACCGTCCGGGACAAGCCCTCTTCTCATTAATACAGTCCAGGACAAGCCCTCTTCTCATTACTACCGTCCAGGACTAGCCCTCTTCTCATTACTACCCTCCAGGACAAGCCCTCTTCTCATTACTATCATCCGGGACATGCCCTCTTCTCATTACTACCATCCGGGACAACCCCTCTTCTCATTACTACCCTCCAGCACAAGCCATCTTCTCATTACTACAGTCCAGGACAAGCCATCTTCTCATTACTACCATCCAGTACAAGCCCTCTTGTCATTAGTACCCTCCAGGACAAGCCCTCTTGTCATTACTACCGTCCGGACAAGCCATCTTGTCATTACTACCCTCCAGGACAAGCTCACCTCTCATTACTACCGTCCGGGACAAGCCCTCTTGTCATTACTACCGTCCAGGACAAGCCCTCTTGTCATTACTACCCTCCAGGACAAGCCCTCTTGTCATTACTACCATCCAGGACAAGCCCTCTTGTCATTACTACCGTCCAGGACAAGCCCTCTTCTCATTACTACCTTCCGGGACAAGCCCTCTTCTCATTACTACCATCCGGGAAAAGCCCTCTTCTCATTACTACCCTGCAGGACAAGCCCTCTTCTCATTACTACCCTCCAGGACAAGCCCTCTTCTCATTACTACCGTCCAGGACAAGCCCTCTTGTCATTACTACCCTCCAGGACAAGCCCTCTTGTCATTACTACCGTCCGGGACAAGCCCTCTTGTCATTACTACCCTCCAGGACAAGCTCTCTTCTCATTACTACCGTCCGGGACAAGCCCTCTTGTCATTACTGCCGTCCAGGACAAGTCCTCTTGTCATTACTACCCTCCAGGACAAGCCCTCTTGTCATTACTGCCGTCCAGGACAAGTCCTCTTGTCATTACTACCCTCCAGGACAAGCTCTCTTCTCATTACTACCGTCCGGGACAAGCCCTCTTGTCATTACTGCCGTCCAGGACAAGTCCTCTTGTCATTACTACCCTCCAGGACAAGCCATCTTCTCATTACTACCATCCAGGACAAGCCCTCTTGTCATTACTACCGTCCCGGACAAGCCCTCTTCTCATTACTAACATCCGGGACAAGCCCTCTTCTCATTACTACACTCCAGGACAAGCCCTCTTCTCATTACTACCGTCCCGGACAAGCCCTCTTCTTATTACTACCCTGCGGGACAAGCCCTCTTCTCATTACTACCCTCCAGGACAAGCCCTCTTCTCATTACTACCGTCCAGGACAAGCCCTCTTGTCATTTCTACCCTCCAGGACAAGCCCTCTTGTCATTACTACCATCCAGGACAGGCCCTCTTGTCATTACTACCGTCCAGGACAAGCCCTCTTCTCATTACTACCATCCGGGACAAGCCCTCTTCTCATTACTACCCTGCAGGACAAGCCCTCTTCTCATTACTAACCTCCAGGACAAGCCCTCTTCTCATTACTACCGTCCAGGACAAGCCCTCTTGTCATTACTACCGTCCGGGACAAGCCCTCTTGTCATTACTACTGTCCGGGACAACCCCTCTTCTCATTACTACCGTCCGGGACAAGCCCTCTTGTCATTACTACCACCCAGGACAAGCCCTCTTCTCATTACTACCGTCCGGGAGTAGCCCTCTTCTCATTACTACCATCCGGGACAAGCACTCTTCTCATTACTACAGTCCGGGACATGCCCTCTTCTCATTACTACAGTCCAGGACAAGCCCTCTTCTCATTACTACCATCCGGGACAAGCCCACTTCTCATTACTACCATCCGGGACAAGCCCTCTTCTCATTACTACCACCCAGGACAACCCCTCTTCTCATTACTACCCTCCTGGACAAGCCATCTTCTCATTACTACAGTCCAGGACAAGCCATCTTCTCATTACTACCATCCAGTACAAGCCCTCTTGACATTACTACCCTCCAGGACAAGCCCTCTTGTCATTACTACCGTCCGGGACAAGCCCTCTTGTCATTACTACCCTCCAGGACAAGCTCTCTTCTCATTACTACCGTCCGGGACAAGCCCTCTTGTCATTACTGCCGTCCAGGACAAGCCCTCTTGTCATTACTACCCTCCAGGACAAGCCCTCTTGTCATTACTACCATCCAGGACAAGCCCTCTTGTCATTACTACCGTCCCGCACAAGCCCTCTTCCCATTACTACCATCCGGGACAAGCCCTCTTCTCATTACTACCCTGCGGGACAAGCCCTCTTCTGATTACTACCCTGCGGGACAAGCCCTCTTCTCATTACTACCCTCCAGGACAAGCCCTCTTGTCATTACTACCGTCCGGGACAAGCCCTCTTGTCATTACTACCGTCCGGGACAAGCCCTCTTGTCATTACTACCACCCAGGACAAGCCCTCTTCTCATTACTACCGTCCGGGAGAAGCCCTCTTCTCATTGCTGCCATCCGGGACAAGCACTCTTCTCATTACTACAGGCCGGGACATGCCCTCTTCTCATTACTACAGTCCAGGACAAGCCCTCTTCTCATTACTATCGTCCAGGACTAGCCCTCTTCTCATTACTACCCTCCAGGAGAAGCCGTCTTGTCATGACTACAACCCAGGACAAGCCCTCTTCTCATTACTACCGTCCGGGACAAGCCCTCTTCTCATTACTACCCTCCAGGACAAGCCCTCTTCTCATTACTATCATCCGGGACATGCCCTCTTCTCATTACTACCACCCAGGACAACCCCTCTTCTCATTACTACCCTCCTGGACAAGCCATCTTCTCATTACTACAGTCCAGGACAAGCCATCTTCTCATTACTACCATCCAGTACAAGCCCTCTTGTCATTACTACCCTCCAGGACAAGCCCTCTTGTCATTACTACCGTCCGGGACAAGCCCTCTTGTCATTACTACCCTCCAGGACAAGCTCTCTTCTCATTACTACCGTCCGGGACAAGCCCTCTTGTCATTACTGCCGTCCAGGACAAGTCCTCTTGTCATTACTACCCTCCAGGACAAGCCCTCTTGTCATTACTACCATCCAGGACAAGCCCTCTTGTCATTACTACCGTCCCGGACAAGCCCTCTTCTCATTACTAACATCCGGGACAAGCCCTCTTCTCATTACTACCCTGCGGGACAAGCCCTCTTCTTATTACTACCCTGCGGGACAAGCCCTCTTCTCATTACTACCCTCCAGGACAAGCCCTCTTCTCATTACTACCGTCCAGGACAAGCCCTCTTGTCATTACTACCGTCCGGGACAAGCCCTCTTGTCATTACTACCGTCCGGGACAAGCCCTCTTGTCATTACTACCATCCGAGACAAGCCCTCTTGTCATTACTACCACCCAGGACAAGCCCTCTTCTCATTACTACCGTCCGGGAGAAGCCCTCTTCTCATTGCTACCGTCCGGGACAAGCACTCTTCTCATTACTACAGTCCGGGACAAGCCCTCTTCTCATTAATACAGTCCAGGACAAGCCCTCTTCTCATTACTATCGTCCAGGACTAGCCCTCTTCTCATTACTACCCTCCAGCAGAAGCCGTCTTGTCATTACTACAACCCAGGACAAGCCCTCTTCTCATTACTACCATCCGGGACAAGCCCTCTTCTCATTACTACCATCCGGGACAAGCCCTCTTCTCATTACTACCATCCGGGACAAGACCTCTTCTCATTACTACCGTCCAGGAGAAGCCCTCTTCTCAATACTACGTTCCGGGACAAGCCCTCTTCTCATTACTACCCTCCAGGACAAGCCCTCTTCTCATTACTACCAGCCAGGACAAGCCCTCTTCTCATAACTACCCTCCAGGACAAGCCCTCTTCTCATTACTACCATCCGGGACATGCCCTCTACTCATTACTACCCTCCAGGACAAGCCCTCTTCTCATTACTACCATCCGGGACATGCCCTCTACTCATTACTACCCTCCAGGACAAGCCCTCTTCTCATTACTACCCTCCAGGAGAAGCCCTCTTCTCATTACTACCCTCCGGGACATGCCCTCTACTCATTACTACCGTCCGGGACAAGCCCTCTTCTCATTACTACCCTCCAGGACAAGCCCTCTTCTCATTACTACCGTCCGGGACAAGCCCTCTTCTCATTACTACCGTCCAGGACAAGCCCTCTTCTCATTACTACCGTCCGGGACAAGCCCTCTTGTCATTACTACCGTCCGGGACAAGCCCACTTCTCATTACTACCGTCCAGGACAAGCCCTCTTCTCATTACTGCCTTCCAGGACAAGCCCTTTTGTCATTACTACCCTCCGGGACATGCCCTCTTCTCATTACTACTGTCCAGGACAAGCCCTCTTCTCATTACTATCATCCGGGACATGCCCTCTTCTCATTTCTACCGTCCAGGACAAGTCATCTTCTCATTACTACCATCCAGGACAAGCCCTCTTCTCATTACTACCGTCCAGGACAAGCCCTCTTCTCATTACTACCGTCCAGGACAAGCCCTCTGCTCATTACTACCATCCAGTACAAGCCCTCTTCTCATTACTACCCTCCAGGACAAGCCCTCTTCTCATTACTACCACCCAGGACAACACCCCTTCTCATTACTACCACCCAGGACAAGCCCTCTTCTCATTACTACCGTCCGGGACAAGCCCTCTTCTCATTACTACCGTCCGGGACAAGCCCTCTTCTTATTAATACCCTCTGGGATAGGCCCTCTTCTCATTACCACCACCCAGGACAAGCCCTCTTCTCATTACTGCCCTCCAGGACATGCCCTCTTCTCATTACTACCCTGCAGGACATGCCCTCTTCTCATTACTACCACCCAGGAGAAGCCCTCTTCTCATTACTACCGTCCGGGACAAGCCCTCTTCTCATTACTATCGACCAGGACTTGCCCTCTTCTGATTACTATCATCCAGGACTAGCCCTCTTCTCATTACTACCACCCAGGACAAGCCCTCTTCTCATTACTACCCTCCAGGACAAGCCATCTTCTCATTACTACAGTCCAGGACAAGCCCACTTGTCATTACTACCACCCAGGACAAGCTCTCTTCTCATTACTACCGTCCGGGAGAAGCCCTCTTCTCATTACTACCATCTGGGACAAGCCCTCTTCTCATTACTACCCTCCAGGACAAGCCATCTTCTCATTACTACAGTCCAGGACAAGCCCTCTTCTCATTACTATCGTCCAGGACTAGCTCTCTTCTCATTACTACCACCCAGGACAAGCCCACTTATCATTACTACCCTCCAGGACAAGCCATCTTCTCATTACTACAGTCCAGGACAAGCCCTCTTCTCATTACTACCCTCCAGGACAAGCCCTCTTCTCATTACTACCACCCAGGACAAGCCCCCTTCTCATTACTACCACCCAGGACAAGCCGTCTTCTCATTACTACCGTCCGGGACAAGCCCTCTTCTCATTACTACCGTCCGGGACAAGCCCTCTTCTTATTAATACCCTCTGGGACAGGCCCTCTTCTCATTACCACCCTCCAGGACAAGCTCTCTTCTCATTACCACCACCCAGGACAAGCCCTCTTCTCATTACTGCCCTCCAGGACATGCCCTCTTCTCATTACTACCCTGCAGGACATGACCTCTTCTCATTACTACCACCCAGGACAAGCCCTCTTCTCATTACTACCGTCCGGGAGAAGCCCTCTTCTCATTGCTACCGTCCAGGACAAGCCCTCTTCTCATTAATACAGTCCAGGACAAGCCCTCTTCTCATTACTATCGTCCAGGACTAGCCCTCTTCTCATTACTACCCTCCAGCAGAAGCCGTCTTGTCATTACTACAACCCAGGACAAGCCCTCTTCTCATTACTACCGTCCGGGACAAGCCCTCTTCTCATTACTACCATCCGGGACAAGCCCTCTTCTCATTACTACCATCCGGGACAAGACCTCTTCTCATTACTACCGTCCAGGAGAAGCCCTCTTCTCAATACTACGTTCCGGGACAAGCCCTCTTCTCATTACTACCCTCCAGGACAAGCCCTCTTCTCATTACTACCAGCCAGGACAAGCCCTCTTCTCATAACTACCCTCCAGGACAAGCCCTCTTCTCATTACTACCATCCGGGACATGCCCTCTACTCATTACTACCCTCCAGGACAAGCCCTCTTCTCATTACTACCATCTGGGACATGCCCTCTACTCATTACTACCCTCCAGGACAAGCCCTCTTCTCATTACTACCCTCCAGGACAAGCCCTCTTCTCATTACTACCCTCCGGGACATGCCCTCTACTCATTACTACCGTCCGGGACAAGCCCTCTTCTCATTACTACCCTCCAGGACAAGCCCTCTTCTCATTACTACCGTCCGGGACAAGCCCTCTTCTCATTACTACCGTCCAGGACAAGCCCTCTTCTCATTACTACCGTCCGGGACAAGCCCTCTTGTCATTACTACCGTCCGGGACAAGCCCACTTCTCATTACTACCGTCCAGGACAAGCCCTCTTCTCATTACTGCCTTCCAGGACAAGCCCTCTTGTCATTACTACCCTCCGGGACATGCCCTCTTCTCATTACTACTGTCCAGGACAAGCCCTCTTCTCATTACTATCATCCGGGACATGCCCTCTTCTCATTTCTACCGTCCAGGACAAGTCATCTTCTCATTACTACCATCCAGGACAAGCCCTCTTCTCATTACTACCGTCCAGGACAAGCCCTCTTCTCATTACTACCGTCCAGGACAAGCCCTCTGCTCATTACTACCATCCAGTACAAGCCCTCTTCTCATTACTACCCTCCAGGACAAGCCCTCTTCTCATTACTACCACCCAGGACAACACCCCTTCTCATTACTACCACCCAGGACAAGCCCTCTTCTCATTACTACCGTCCGGGACAAGCCCTCTTCTCATTACTACCGTCCGGGACAAGCCCTCTTCTTATTAATACCCTCTGGGATAGGCCCTCTTCTCATTACCACCACCCAGGACAAGCCCTCTTCTCATTACTGCCCTCCAGGACATGCCCTCTTCTCATTACTACCCTGCAGGACATGCCCTCTTCTCATTACTACCACCCAGGAGAAGCCCTCTTCTCATTACTACCAACCGGGACAAGCCCTCTTCTCATTACTATCGACCAGGACTTGCCCTCTTCTGATTACTATCATCCAGGACTAGCCCTCTTCTCATTATTACCACCCAGGACAAGCCCTCTTCTCATTACTACCCTCCAGGACAAGCCATCTTCTCATTACTACAGTCCAGGACAAGCCCACTTGTCATTACTACCACCCAGGACAAGCTCTCTTCTCATTACTACCGTCCGGGAGAAGCCCTCTTCTCATTACTACCATCTGGGACAAGCCCTCTTCTCATTACTACCCTCCAGGACAAGCCATCTTCTCATTACTACAGTCCAGGACAAGCCCTCTTCTCATTACTATCGTCCAGGACTAGCTCTCTTCTCATTACTACCACCCAGGACAAGCCCACTTATCATTACTACCCTCCAGGACAAGCCATCTTCTCATTACTACAGTCCAGGACAAGCCCTCTTCTCATTACTACCCTCCAGGACAAGCCCTCTTCTCATTACTACCACCCAGGACAAGCCCCCTTCTCATTACTACCACCCAGGACAAGCCGTCTTCTCATTACTACCGTCCGGGACAAGCCCTCTTCTCATTACTACCGTCCGGGACAAGCCCTCTTCTTATTAATACCCTCTGGGACAGGCCCTCTTCTCATTACCACCCTCCAGGACAAGCTCTCTTCTCATTACCACCACCCAGGACAAGCCCTCTTCTCATTACTGCCCTCCAGGACATGCCCTCTTCTCATTACTACCCTGCAGGACATGACCTCTTCTCATTACTACCACCCAGGAGAAGCCCTCTTCTCATTACTACCGTCCGGGACAAGCCCTCTTCTCATTACTATCGACCAGGACTTGCCCTCTTCTCATTACTATCATCCAGGACTAGCCCTCTTCTCATTACTACCACCCAGGACAACCCTCTTCTCATTACTACCCTCCAGGACAAGCCATCTTCTCATTACTACAGTCCAGGACAAGCCCACTTGTCATTACTACCACCCAGGACAAGCCCTCTTCTCATTACTACCGTCCGGGAGAAGCCCTCTTCTCATTACTACCATCTGGGACAAGCCCTCTTCTCATTACTACCCTCCAGGACAAGCCATTTTCTCATTACTACAGTCCAGGACAAGCCCTCTTCTCATTACTATCGTCCAGGACTAGCTCTCTTCTCATTACTACCACCCAGGACAAGCCCACTTATCATTACTACCCTCCAGGACAAGCCATCTTCTCATTACTACAGCCCAGGACAAGCCATCTTCTCATTACTACCCTCCAGGACTCGCCCTCTTCTCATTACTACCATCCAGTACAAGCACTCTTCTCATTACTACCATCCGGGACAAGCCCACTTCTGATTGCTACCCTCCAGGACAAGCCCTCTTCTCATTACTACCATCCGGGAGAAGCACTCTTCTCATTACTACCATCCGGGACAAGCCCTCTTCTCATTATTACCAGCCGGGACAAGCCCTCTTCTCATTGCTACCCTCCAGGACAAGCCCTCTTCTCATTACTACCATCCGAGATAACCCTCTTCTCATTACTACCATCCGGGACAAGCCCTCTTCTCATTACTACCATCCGGGACAGGCCCTCTTCTCATTACTGCTGTCCAGGAGAAGCCCTCTTCTCATTACTACCCTCCGGGACATGCCCTCTTCTCGTTACTACCCTCCAGGACAAGGCCTATTCTCAATAACTACCGTCCGGGAGAAGCCCTCTTCTCATTACTACCATCCAGGACAAGCCCTCATCTCATTACTACCGTCCGGGACAAGCCCTCTTCTGATTACTGCCGTCCGGGTCAAGCCGTCTTCTCATTACTACCCTCCAGGACAAGCCCTCCTCTCATTACTACCGTCCAGGACAAGCCCTCTTCTCATTACTACCCTCCAGGACAAGCCCTCTTCTCATTACTACCATCCGGGACAAACCCTCTTCTCATTACTACCCTCCAGGACAAGCCCTCTTCTCATTACTACCCTCCAGGACAAGCCCTCCTCTCATTACTACCGTCCAGGACAAGCCCTCTTCTCATTACTACCCTCCAGGACAAGCCCTCTTCTCATTACTACCCTCCAGGACAAGCCATCTTTTCATTACTACCGTCCAGGACAAGCTCTATTCTCATTATTACCGTCCAGTACAAGCCCACTTCTGATTACTACCCTCCGGGACATGCCCTCTTCTCATAACTACCCTCCGGGACATGCCCTCTTCTCATTACTACCCTCCAGGACAAGCCATCTTCTCATTACTACCCTCCGGGACATGCCCTCTTCTCATTACTACCCTCCGGGACAAGCCCTCTTCTCATTACTACCCTCCAGGACAAGCCCTCCTCTCATTACTACCGTCCAGGACAAGCACTCTTCTCATTAGTACCCTCCGGGACAAGCCCTCTTCTCATTACTACCCTCCAGGACAAGCCCTCATCTCATTACTACCATCCGGGACAAGCCCTCTTCTGATTACTGCCGTCCGGGTCAAGCCGTCTTCTCATTACTACCCTCCAGGACAAGCCCTCCTCTGATTACTACCGTCCAGGACAAGCCCTCTTCTCATTACTACCCTCCAGGACAAGCCCTCTTCTCATTACTACCCTCCAGGACAAGCCCTCCTCTCATTACTACCGTCCAGCCCAAGCCCTCTTCTCATTACTACCCTCCAGGACAAGCCCTCTTCTCATTACTATCCTCCAGGACAAGCCATCTTCTCATTACTACCGTCCAGGACAAGCTCTCTTCTCATTATTACCGTCCAGTACAAGCCCACTTCTGATTACTACCCTCCGGGACATGCCCTCTTCTCATTACTACCCTCCGGGACATGCCCTCTTCTCATTACTACCCTCTAGGACAAGCCATCTTCTCATTACTACCCTCCGGGACATGCCGTCTTCTTATTACTACTGTCCAGGACAAGCCCTCTTCTCATTACTACCCTCCGGGACATGCCCTCTTCTCATTACTACCGTCCAGGACTGGCCCTCTTCTCATTACTGCCCTCCAGGACAAGCCCTCTTCTCATTACTACCATCCGGGGCAAGCCCACTTCTCATTACTACCGTCCAGGACATGCCCTCTTCTCATTACTACCCTCCAGGACAAGCCCTCTTTTCATTACTACCCTCCAGGACAAGCCCTCTTCTCATTACTACCCTCCAGGACAAGCCCTCTTCTCATTACTACCCTCCAGGACAAGCCCTCTTCTCATTACTACCACTTAGGACAAGCCCTCTTCTCATTACTACTCTCCAGTACAAGCCCTCTTCTCATTACCACCCTCCAGGACAAGCCCTCTTCTCATTACTACCCTCCAGGACAAGCCCTCTTCTCATTACTACCCTCCAGGACAAGCTCTCTTCTCATTACTACCGTCCAGGACAAGCCCTCTTCTCATTATTACCGTCCAGGACAAGCCCTCTTCTCATTACTACCCTCCAGGACAAGCCCTCTTCTCATTACTACCGTCCAGGACAAGCCCTCTTCTCATTACTACTGTCTGGGACAAGCCCTCTTCTCATTACTACCGTCCGGGACAAGCCCTCTTCTCATTACTACCATCCGGGACAAGCCCTCTTCTCATTACTACCATCCGGGACAAGCCCTCTTCTCATTACTACCGTCCGGGACAAGCCCTCTTCTCATTAATACAGTCCAGGACAAGCCCTCTTCTCATTACTACCGTCCAGGACTAGCCCTCTTCTCATTACTACCCTCCAGGACAAGCCCTCTTCTCATTACTATCATCCGGGACATGCCCTCTTCTCATTACTACCATCCGGGACAACCCCTCTTCTCATTACTACCCTCCAGGACAAGCCATCTTCTCATTACTACAGTCCAGGACAAGCCATCTTCTCATTACTACCATCCAGTACAAGCCCTCTTGTCATTAGTACCCTCCAGGACAAGCCCTCTTGTCATTACTACCGTCCGGACAAGCCATCTTGTCATTACTACCCTCCAGGACAAGCTCTCCTCTCATTACTACCGTCCGGGACAAGCCCTCTTGTCATTACTACCGTCCAGGACAAGCCCTCTTGTCATTACTACCCTCCAGGACAAGCCCTCTTGTCATTACTACCATCCAGGACAAGCCCTCTTGTCATTACTACCGTCCAGGACAAGCCCTCTTCTCATTACTACCATCCGGGACAAGCCCTCTTCTCATTACTACCATCCGGGAAAAGCCCTCTTCTCATTACTACCCTGCAGGACAAGCCCTCTTCTCACTACTACCCTCCAGGACAAGCCCTCTTCTCATTACTACCGTCCAGGACAAGCCCTCTTGTCATTACTACCGTCCGGGACAAGCCCTCTTGTCATTACTACCGTCCAGGACAAGCCCTCTTCTCATTAGTACCCTCCGGGACAAGCCCTCTTCTCATTACTACCCTCCAGGACAAGCCCTCATCTCATTACTACCATCCGGGACAAGCCCTCTTCTGATTACTGCCGTCCGGGTCAAGCCGTCTTCTCATTACTACCTTCCAGGACAAGCCCTCCTCTGATTACTACCGTCCAGGACAAGCCCTCTTCTCATTACTACCCTCCAGGACAAGCCCTCTTCTCATTACTACCCTCCAGGACAAGCCCTCCTCTCATTACTACCGTCCAGGCCAAGCCCTCTTCTCATTACTACCCTCCAGGACAAGCCCTCTTCTCATTACTATCCTCCAGGACAAGCCATCTTCTCATTACTACCGTCCAGGACAAGCTCTCTTCTCATTATTACCGTCCAGTACAAGCCCACTTCTGATTACTACCCTCCGGGACATGCCCTCTTCTCATTACTACCCTCCGGGACATGCCCTCTTCTCATTACTACCCTCCAGGACAAGCCATCTTCTCATTACTACCCTCCGGGACATGCCGTCTTCTTATTACTACTGTCCAGGACAAGCCCTCTTCTCATTACTACCCTCCGGGACATGCCCTCTTCTCATTACTACCGTCCAGGACTGGCCCTCTTCTCATTACTGCCCTCCAGGACAAGCCCTCTTCTCATTACTACCATCCGGGGCAAGCCCTCTTCTCATTACTACCGTCCAGGACATGCCCTCTTCTCATTACTACCCTCCAGGACAAGCCCTCTTTTCATTACTACCCTCCAGGACAAGCCCTCTTCTCATTACTACCCTCCAGGACAAGCCCTCTTCTCATTACTACCCTCCAGGACAAGCCCTCTTCTCATTACTACCACTTAGGACAAGCCCTCTTCTCATTACTACTCTCCAGTACAAGCCCTCTTCTCATTACCACCCTCCAGGACAAGCCCTCTTCTCATTACTACCCTCCAGGACAAGCCCTCTTCTCATTACTACCGTCCAGGACAAGCCCTCTTCTCATTATTACCGTCCAGGACAAGCCCTCTTCTCATTACTACCCTCCAGGACAAGCCCTCTTCTCATTACTACCGTCCAGGACAAGCCCTCTTCTCATTACTACCGTCTGGGACAAGCCCTCTTCTCATTACTACCGTCCGGGACAAGCCCTCTTCTCATTACTACCATCCGGGACAAGCCCTCTTCTCATTACTACCATCCGGGACAAGCCCTCTTCTCATTACTACCGTCCGGGACAAGCCCTCTTCTCATTAATACAGTCCAGGACAAGCCCTCTTCTCATTACTACCGTCCAGGACTAGCCCTCTTCTCATTACTACCCTCCAGGACAAGCCCTCTTCTCATTACTATCATCCGGGACATGCCCTCTTCTCATTACTACCATCCGGGACAACCCCTCTTCTCATTACTACCCTCCAGGACAAGCCATCTTCTCATTACTACAGTCCAGGACAAGCCATCTTCTCATTACTACCATCCAGTACAAGCCCTCTTGTCATTAGTACCCTCCAGGACAAGCCCTCTTGTCATTACTACCGTCCGGACAAGCCATCTTGTCATTACTACCCTCCAGGACAAGCTCTCCTCTCATTACTACCGTCCGGGACAAGCCCTCTTGTCATTACTACCGTCCAGGACAAGCCCTCTTGTCATTACTACCCTCCAGGACAAGCCCTCTTGTCATTACTACCATCCAGGACAAGCCCTCTTGTCATTACTACCGTCCAGGACAAGCCCTCTTCTCATTACTACCATCCGGGAAAAGCCCTCTTCTCATTACTACCCTGCAGGACAAGCCCTCTTCTCATTACTACCCTCCAGGACAAGCCCTCTTCTCATTACTACCGTCCAGGACAAGCCCTCTTGTCATTACTACCGTCCGGGACAAGCCCTCTTGTCATTACTACCGTCCGGGACAAGACCTCTTGTCATTACTACCACCCAGGACAAGCCCTCTTCTCATTACTACCGTCCGGGTGAAGCCCTCTTCTCATTGCTGCCATCCGGGACAAGCACTCTTCTCATTACTACAGTCCGGGACATGCCCTCTTCTCATTACTACAGTCCAGGACAAGCCCTCTTCTCATTACTACCATCCGGGACAAGCCCTCTTCTCATTACTACCGTCCGGGACAAGCCCTCTTCTCATTAATACAGTCCAGGACAAGCCCTCTTCTCATTACTATCGTCCAGGACTAGCCCTCTTCTCATTACTACCATCCGGGACAAGCCCTCTTCTCATTACTACCATCCGGGACAAGCCCTCTTCTCATTACTACCGTCCGGGACAAGCCCTCTTCTCATTAATACAGTCCAGGACAAGCCCTCTTCTCATTATTACCGTCTAGGACAAGCCATCTTCTCATTACTACCATCCAGTACAAGCCCTCTTGTCATTACTACACTCCAGGACAAGACCTCTTGTCATTACTACCGTCCGGGACAAGCCCTCTTGTCATTACTACCCTCCAGGACAAGCTCTCTTCTCATTACTACCGTCCGGGACAAGCCCTCTTGTCATTACTACCGTCCAGGACATGCCCTCTTCTCATTACTACCCTCCAGGACAAGCCCTCTTTTCATTACTACCGGCCAGGACAAGCCCTCTTCTCATTACTACCCTCCAGGACAAGCCCTCTTCTCATGACTACCCTCCAGGACAAGCCCTCTTCTCATTATAACCACTTAGGACAAGCCCTCTTCTCATTACTACTCTCCAGTACAAGACCTCTTCTCATTACTACCGTCCAGGACAAGCCCTCTTCTCATTACCACCCTCCAGGACAAGCCCTCTTCTCATTACTACCCTCCAGGACAAGCCATCTTCTCATTACTACCGTCCAGGACAAGCTCTCTTCTCATTATTACCGTCCAGGACAAGCCCTCTTCTCATTACTACCCTCCAGGACAAGCCCTCTTCTCATTACTACCGTCCAGGACAAGCCCTCTTCTCATTACTACCGTCTGGGACAAGCCCTCTTCTCATTACTACCGTCCGGGACAAGCCCTCTTCTCATTAATACAGTCCAGGACAAGCCCTCTTCTCATTACTATCGTCCAGGACTAGCCCTCTTCTCATTACTACCCTCCAGGACAAGCCCTCTTCTCATTACTATCATCCGGGACATGCCCTCTTCTCATTACTACCACCCAGGACAACCCCTCTTCTCATTACTACCCTCCAGGACAAGCCATCTTCTCATTACTACAGTCCAGGACAAGCCATCTTCTCATTACTACCATCCGGGACAAGCCCTCTTCTCATTACTACAGTCCAGGACAAGCCATCTTCTCATTACTACCATCCAGTACAAGCCCTCTTGTCATTACTACCCTCCAGGACAAGCCCTCTTGTCATTACTACCGTCCGGGACAAGCCCTCTTGTCATTACTACCCTCCAGGACAAGCTCTCTTCTCATTACTACCGTCCGGGACAAGCCCTCTTGTCATTACTACCGTCCAGGACAAGCCCTCTTGTCATTACTACCCTCCAGGACAAGCCCTCTTGTCATTACTACCATCCAGGACAAGCCCTCTTGTCATTACTACCGTCCAGGACAAGCCCTCTTCTCATTACTATCGTCCAGGACAAGCCCTCTTCTCATTACTACCATCCGGGACAAGCCCTCTTCTCATTACTACCATCCGGGACAAGCCCTCTTCTCATTACTACCGTCCGGGACAAGCCCTCTTCTCATTAATACAGTCCAGGACAAGCCCTCTTCTCATTATTACCGTCCAGGACAAGCCCTCTTCTCATTACTATCATCCGGGACATGCCCTCTTCTCATTACTACCACCCAGGACAACCCCTCTTCTCATTACTACCCTCCAGGACATGCCATCTTCTCATTACTACAGTCCAGGACAAGCCATCTTCTCATTACTACCATCCAGTACAAGCCCTCTTGTCATTACTACACTCCAGGACAAGCCCTCTTGTCATTACTACCGTCCGGGACAAGCCCTCTTGTCATTACTACCCTCCAGGACAAGCTCTCTTCTCATTACTACCGTCCGGGACAAGCCCTCTTGTCATTACTACCGTCCAGGACATGCCCTCTTCTCATTATTACCCTCCAGGACAAGCCCTCTTTTCATTACTACCGGCCAGGACAAGCCCTCTTCTCATTACTACCCTCCAGGACAAGCCCTCTTCTCATGACTACCCTCCAGGACAAGCCCTCTTCTCATTACTACCACTTAGGACAAGCCCTCTTCTCATTACTACTCTCCAGTACAAGACCTCTTCTCATTACTACCGTCCAGGACAAGCCCTCTTCTCATTACCACCCTCCAGGACAAGCCCTCTTCTCATTACTACCCTCCAGGACAAGCCATCTTCTCATTACTACCGTCCAGGACAAGCTCTCTTCTCATTATTACTGTCCAGGACAAGCCCTCTTCTCATTACTACCCTCCAGGACAAGCCCTCTTCTCATTACTACCGTCCAGGACAAGCCCTCTTCTCATTACTACCGTCTGGGACAAGCCCTCTTCTCATTACTACCGTCCGGGAGAAGCCCTCTTCTCATTACTACCATCCGGGACAAGCCCTCTTCTCATTACTACCATCCGGGACAAGCCCTCTTCTCATTACTACCGTCCGGGACAAGCCCTCTTCTCATTAATACAGTCCAGGACAAGCCCTCTTCTCATTACTATCGTCCAGGACTAGCCCTCTTCTCATTACTACCCTCCAGGACAAGCCCTCTTCTCATTACTATCATCCGGGACATGCCCTCTTCTCATTACTACCACCCAGGACAACCCCTCTTCTCATTACTACCCTCCAGGACAAGCCATCTTCTCATTACTACAGTCCAGGACAAGCCATCTTCTCATTACTACCATCCAGTACAAGCCCTCTTGTCATTACTACCCTCCAGGACAAGCCCTCTTGTCATTACTACCGTCCGGGACAAGCCCTCTTGTCATTACTACCCTCCAGGACAAGCTCTCTTCTCATTACTACCGTCCGGGACAAGCCCTCTTGTCATTACTACCGTCCAGGACAAGCCCTCTTGTCATTACTACCCTCCAGGACAAGCCCTCTTGTCATTACTACCATCCAGGACAAGCCCTCTTGTCATTACTACCGTCCAGGACAAGCCCTCTTCTCATTACTACCATCCGGGACAAGCCCTCTTCTCATTACTACCATCCGGGAAAAGCCCTCTTCTCATTACTACCCTGCAGGACAAGCCCTCTTCTCATTACTACCCTCCAGGACAAGCCCTCTTCTCATTACTACCGTCCAGGACAAGCCCTCTTGTCATTACTACCGTCCGGGACAAGCCCTCTTGTCATTACTACCGTGCGGGACAACCCCTCTTCTCATTACTACCGTCCGGGAGAAGCCCTCTTCTCATTGCTACCGTCCGGGACAAGCACTCTTCTCATTACTACAGTCCGGGACATGCCCTCTTCTCATTACTACAGTCCAGGACAAGCCCTCTTCTCATTACTATCGTCCAGGACTAGCCCTCTTCTCATTACTACCCTCCAGCAGAAGCCGTCTTGTCATTACTACAACCCAGGACAAGCCCTCTTCTCATTACTACCGTCCGGGACAAGCCCTCTTCTCATTACTACCATCCGGGACAAGCCCTCTTCTCATTACTACCATCCGGGACAAGACCTCTTCTCATTACTACCGTCCAGGAGAAGCCCTCTTCTCAATACTACCCTCCGGGACAAGCCCTCTTCTCATTACTACCCTCCAGGACAAGCCCTCTTCTCATTACTACCAGCCAGGACAAGCCCTCTTCTCATTACTACCCTCCAGGACAAGCCCTCTTCTCATTACTACCATCCGGGACATGCCCTCTACTCATTACTACCCTCCAGGACAAGCCCTCTTCTCATTACTACCATCCGGGACATGCCCTCTACTCATTACTACCCTCCAGGACAAGCCCTCTTCTCATAACTACCCTCCAGGACAAGCCCTCTTCTCATTACTACCCTCCGGGACATGCCCTCTACTCATTACTACCGTCCGGGACAAGCCCTCTTCTCATTACTACCCTCCAGGACAAGCCCTCTTCTCATTACTACCGTCCGGGACAAGCCCTCTTCTCATTACTACCGTCCAGGACAAGCCCTCTTCTCATTACTACCGTCCGGGACAAGCCCTCTTGTCATTACTACCGTCCGGGACAAGCCCACTTCTCATTACTACCGTCCAGGACAAGCCCTCTTCTCATTACTGCCTTCCAGGACAAGCCCTCTTGTCATTACTACCCTCCGGGACATGCCCTCTTCTCATTACTACTGTCCAGGACAAGCCCTCTTCTCATTACTATCATCCGGGACATGCCCTCTTCTCATTTCTACCGTCCAGGACAAGTCATCTTCTCATTACTACCATCCAGGACAAGCCCTCTTCTCATTACTACCGTCCAGGACAAGCCCTCTTCTCATTACTACCGTCCAGGACAAGCCCTCTGCTCATTACTACCATCCAGTACAAGCCCTCTTCTCATTACTACCCTCCAGGACAAGCCCTCTTCTCATTACTACCACCCAGGACAAGACCCCTTCTCATTACTACCACCCAGGACAAGCCCTCTTCTCATTACTACCGTCCGGGACAAGCCCTCTTGTCATTACTACCGTCCAGGACAAGCCCTCTTGTCATTACTACCCTCCAGGACAAGCCCTCTTGTCATTACTACCATCCAGGACAAGCCCTCTTGTCATTACTACCGTCCAGGACAAGCCCTCTTCTCATTACTATCGTCCAGGACAAGCCCTCTTCTCATTACTACCATCCGGGACAAGCCCTCTTCTCATTACTACCATCCGGGACAAGCCCTCTTCTCATTACTACCGTCCGGGACAAGCCCTCTTCTCATTAATACAGTCCAGAACAAGCCCTCTTCTCATTATTACCGTCCAGGACAAGCCCTCTTCTCATTACTATCATCCGGGACATGCCCTCTTCTCATTACTACCACCCAGGACAACCCCTCTTCTCATTACTACCCTCCAGGACATGCCATCTTCTCATTACTACAGTCCAGGACAAGCCATCTTCTCATTACTACCATCCAGTACAAGCCCTCTTGTCAGTACTACACTCCAGGACAAGCCCTCTTGTCATTACTACCGTCCGGGACAAGCCCTCTTGTCATTACTACCCTCCAGGACAAGCTCTCTTCTCATTACTACCGTCCGGGACAAGCCCTCTTGTCATTACTACCGTCCAGGACATGCCCTCTTCTCATTACTACCCTCCAGGACAAGCCCTCTTTTCATTACTACCGGCCAGGACAAGCCCTCTTCTCATTACTACCCTCCAGGACAAGCCCTCTTCTCATGACTACCCTCCAGGACAAGCCCTCTTCTCATTACTACCACTTAGGACAAGCCCTCTTCTCATTACTACTCTCCAGTACAAGACCTCTTCTCATTACTACCGTCCAGGACAAGCCCTCTTCTCATTACCACCCTCCAGGACAAGCCCTCTTCTCATTACTACCCTCCAGGACAAGCCATCTTCTCATTACTACCGTCCAGGACAAGCTCTCTTCTCATTATTACCGTCCAGGACAAGCCCTCTTCTCATTACTACCCTCCAGGACAAGCCCTCTTCTCATTACTACCGTCCAGGACAAGCCCTCTTCTCATTACTACCGTCTGGGACAAGCCCTCTTCTCATTACTACCGTCCGGGAGAAGCCCTCTTCTCATTACTACCATCCGGGACAAGCCCTCTTCTCATTACTACCATCCGGGACAAGCCCTCTTCTCATTACTACCGTCCGGGACAAGCCCTCTTCTCATTAATACAGTCCAGGACAAGCCCTCTTCTCATTACTATCGTCCAGGACTAGCCCTCTTCTCATTACTACCCTCCAGGACAAGCCCTCTTCTCATTACTATCATCCGGGACATGCCCTCTTCTCATTACTACCACCCAGGACAACCCCTCTTCTCATTACTACCCTCCAGGACAAGCCATCTTCTCATTACTACAGTCCAGGACAAGCCATCTTCTCATTACTACCATCCAGTACAAGCCCTCTTGTCATTACTACCCTCCAGGACAAGCCCTCTTGTCATTACTACCGTCCGGGACAAGCCCTCTTGTCATTGCTACCCTCCAGGACAAGCTCTCTTCTCATTACTACCGTCCGGGACAAGCCCTCTTGTCATTACTACCGTCCAGGACAAGCCCTCTTGTCATTACTACCCTCCAGGACAAGCCCTCTTGTCATTACTACCATCCAGGACAAGCCCTCTTGTCATTACTACCGTCCAGGACAAGCCCTCTTCTCATTACTACCATCCGGGACAAGCCCTCTTCTCATTACTACCATCCGGGAAAAGCCCTCTTCTCATTACTACCCTGCAGGACAAGCCCTCTTCTCATTACTACCCTCCAGGACAAGCCCTCTTCTCATTACTACCGTCCAGGACAAGCCCTCTTGTCATTACTACCGTCCGGGACAAGCCCTCTTGTCATTACTACCGTGCGGGACAACCCCTCTTCTCATTACTACCGTCCGGGAGAAGCCCTCTTCTCATTGCTACCGTCCGGGACAAGCACTCTTCTCATTACTACAGTCCGGGACATGCCCTCTTCTCATTACTACAGTCCAGGACAAGCCCTCTTCTCATTACTATCGTCCAGGACTAGCCCTCTTCTCATTACTACCCTCCAGCAGAAGCCGTCTTGTCATTACTACAACCCAGGACAAGCCCTCTTCTCATTACTACCGTCCGGGACAAGCCCTCTTCTCATTACTACCATCCGGGACAAGCCCTCTTCTCATTACTACCATCCGGGACAAGACCTCTTCTCATTACTACCGTCCAGGAGAAGCCCTCTTCTCAATACTACCCTCCGGGACAAGCCCTCTTCTCATTACTACCCTCCAGGACAAGCCCTCTTCTCATTACTACCAGCCAGGACAAGCCCTCTTCTCATTACTACCGTCCGGGACAAGCCCTCTTGTCATTACTACCGTCCGGGACAAGCCCACTTCTCATTACTACCGTCCAGGACAAGCCCTCTTCTCATTACTGCCTTCCAGGACAAGCCCTCTTGTCATTACTACCCTCCGGGACATGCCCTCTTCTCATTACTACTGTCCAGGACAAGCCCTCTTCTCATTACTATCATCCGGGACATGCCCTCTTCTCATTTCTACCGTCCAGGACAAGTCATCTTCTCATTACTACCATCCAGGACAAGCTCTCTTCTCATTACTACCGTCCAGGACAAGCCCTCTTCTCATTACTACCGTCCAGGACAAGCCCTCTGCTCATTACTACCATCCAGTACAAGCCCTCTTCTCATTACTACCCTCCAGGACAAGCCCTCTTCTCATTACTACCACCCAGGACAAGACCCCTTCTCATTACTACCACCCAGGACAAGCCCTCTTCTCATTACTACCGTCCGGGACAAGCCCTCTTCTCATTACTACCGTCCGGGACAAGCCCTCTTCTTATTAATACCCTCTGGGACAGGCCCTCTTCTCATTACCACCACCCAGGACAAGCCCTCTTCTCATTACTGCCCTCCAGGACATGCCCTCTTCTCATTACTACCCTGCAGGACATGCCCTCTTCTCATTACTACCACCCAGGAGAAGCCCTCTTCTCATTACTACCGTCCGGGACAAGCCCTCTTCTCATTACTATCGACCAGGACTTGCCCTCTTCTGATTACTATCATCCAGGACTAGCCCTCTTCTCATTACTACCACCCAGGACAAGCCCTCTTCTCATTACTACCCTCCAGGACAAGCCATCTTCTCATTACTACAGTCCAGGACAAGCCCACTTGTCATTACTACCACCCAGGACAAGCTCTCTTCTCATTACTACCGTCCGGGAGAAGCCCTCTTCTCATTACTACCATCTGGTACAAGCCCTCTTCTCATTAATACAGTCCAGGACAAGCCCTCTTCTCATTACTACCCTCCAGGACAAGCCATCTTCTCATTACTACAGTCCAGGACAAGCCCTCTTCTCATTACTATCGTCCAGGACTAGCTCTCTTCTCATTACTACCACCCAGGACAAGCCCACTTATCATTACTACCCTCCAGGACAAGCCATCTTCTCATTACTACAGTCCAGGACAAGCCCTCTTCTCATTACTACCCTCCAGGACAAGCCCTCTTCTCATTACTACCACCCAGGACAAGCCCCCTTCTCATTACTACCACCCAGGACAAGCCGTCTTCTCATTACTACCGTCCGGGACAAGCCCTCTTCTCATTACTACCGTCCGGGACAAGCCCTCTTCTTATTAATACCCTCTGGGACAGGCCCTCTTCTCATTACCACCCTCCAGGACAAGCTCTCTTCTCATTACCACCACCCAGGACAAGCCCTCTTCTCATTACTGCCCTCCAGGACATGCCCTCTTCTCATTACTACCCTGCAGGACATGACCTCTTCTCATTACTACCACCCAGGAGAAGCCCTCTTCTCATTACTACCGTCCGGGACAAGCCCTCTTCTCATTGCTATCGACCAGGACTTGCCCTCTTCTCATTACTATCATCCAGGACTAGCCCTCTTCTCATTACTACCACCCAGGACAACCCTCTTCTCATTACTACCCTCCAGGACAAGCCATCTTCTCATTACTACCACCCAGGACAAGCCCACTTATCATTACTACCCTCCAGGACAAGCCATCTTCTCATTACTACAGCCCAGGACAAGCCATCTTCTCATTACTACCCTCCAGGACTCGCCCTCTTCTCATTACTACCATCCAGTACAAGCCCTCTTCTCATTACTACCATCCGGGACAAGCCCTCTTCTGATTGCTACCCTCCAGGACAAGCCCTCTTCTCATTACTACCATCCGGGAGAAGCCCTCTTCTCATTACTACCATCCGGGACAAGCCCTCTTCTCATTATTACCAGCCGGGACAAGCCCTCTTCTCATTGCTACCCTCCAGGACAAGCCCTCTTCTCATTACTACCATCCGAGATAACCCTCTTCTCATTACTACCATCCGGGACAAGCCCTCTTCTCATTAATACCATCCGGGACAGGCCCTCTTCTCATTACTACCGTCCAGGACAAGCCCTCTTCTCATTACTGCTGTCCAGGAGAAGCCCTCTTCTCATTACTACCCACCGGGACATGCCCTCTTCTCGTTACTACCCTCCAGGACAAGCCCTATTCTCAATAACTACCGTCCGGGAGAAGCCCTCTTCTCATTACTACCGTCCAGGACAGGCCCTCTTCTCATTGCTACCAATCGGGACAAGCCCTCTTCTCATTACTACGATCCGGGACAACCCCTCTTCTCATTACTACCCTCCAGGACAAGCCCTCATCTCATTACTACCGTCCGGGACAAGCCCTCTTCTGATTACTGCCGTCCGGGTCAAGCCGTCTTCTCATTACTACCCTCCAGGACAAGCCCTCCTCTCATTACTACCGTCCAGGACAAGCCCTCTTCTCATTACTACCCTCCAGGACAAGCCCTCTTCTCATTACTACCATCCGGGACAAACCCTCTTCTCATTACTACCCTCCAGGACAAGCCCTCTTCTCATTACTGCCCTCCAGGACAAGCCCTCCTCTCATTACTACCGTCCACGACAAGCCCTCTTCTCATTACTACCCTCCAGGACAAGCCCTCTTCTCATTACTACCCTCCAGGACAAGCCATCTTTTCATTACTACCGTCCAGGACAAGCTCTCTTCTCATTATTACCGTCCAGTACAAGCCCACTTCTGATTACTACCCTCCGGGACATGCCCTCTTCTCATAACTACCCTCCGGGACATGCCCTCTTCTCATTACTACCCTCCAGGACAAGCCATCTTCTCATTACTACCCTCCGGGACATGCCCTCTTCTCATTACTACCCTCCAGGACAAGCCCTCCTCTCATTACTACCGTCCAGGACAAGCCCTCTTCTCATTACTACCCTCCAGGACAAGCCCTCCTCTCATTACTACCGTCCAGGACAAGCCCTCTTCTCATTAGTACCCTCCGGGACAAGCCCTCTTCTCATTACTACCCTCCAGGACAAGCCCTCATCTCATTACTACCGTCCGGGACAAGCCCTCTTCTGATTACTGCCGTCCGGGTCAAGCCGTCTTCTCATTACTACCCTCCAGGACAAGCCCTCCTCTGATTACTACCGTCCAGGACAAGCCCTCTTCTCATTACTACCCTCCAGGACAAGCCCTCTTCTCATTACTACCCTCCAGGACAAGCCCTCCTCTCATTACTACCCTCCAGGACAAGCCCTCTTCTCATTACTACCCTCCAGGACAAGCCATCTTCTCATTACTACCGTCCAGGACAAGCTCTCTTCTCATTATTACCGTCCAGTACAAGCCCACTTCTGATTACTACCCTCCGGGACATGCCCTCTTCTCATTACTACCCTCCGGGACATGCCCTCTTCTCATTACTACCCTCCAGGACAAGCCATCTTCTCATTACTACCCTCCGGGACATGCCGTCTTCTTATTACTACTGTCCAGGACAAGCCCTCTTCTCATTACTACCCTCCGGGACATGCCCTCTTCTCATTACTACCGTCCAGGACAGGCCCTCTTCTCATTACTGCCCTCCAGGACAAGCCCTCTTCTCATTACTACCATCCGGGGCAAGCCCTCTTCTCATTACTACCGTCCAGGACATGCCCTCTTCTCATTACTACCCTCCAGGACAAGCCCTCTTTTCAATACTACCCTCCAGGACAAGCCCTCTTCTCATTACTACCCTCCAGGACAAGCCCTCTTCTCATTACTACCCTCCAGGACAAGCCCTCTTCTCATTACTACCACTTAGGACAAGCCCTCTTCTCATTACTACTCTCCAGTACAAGCCCTCTTCTCATTACCACCCTCCAGGACAAGCCCTCTTCTCATTACTACCCTCCAGGACAAGCCCTCTTCTCATTACTACCCTCCAGGACAAGCTCTCTTCTCATTACTACCGTCCAGGACAAGCCCTCTTCTCATTATTACCGTCCAGGACAAGCCCTCTTCTCATTACTACCCTCCAGGACAAGCCCTCTTCTCATTACTACCGTCCAGGACAAGCCCTCGTCTCATTACTACCCTCCAGGACAAGCCCTCTTCTCATTACTATCATCCGGGACATGCCCTCTTCTCATTACTACCACCCAGGACAACCCCTCTTCTCATTACTACCCTCCAGGACATGCCATCTTCTCATTACTACAGTCCAGGACAAGCCATCTTCTCATTACTACCATCCAGTACAAGCCCTCTTGTCATTACTACCCTCCAGGACAAGCCCTCTTCTCATTACTATCATCCGGGACATGCCCTCTTCTCATTACTACCACCCAGGACAACCCCTCTTCTCATTACTACCCTCCAGGACATGCCATCTTCTCATTACTACAGTCCAGGACAAGCCATCTTCTCATTACTACCATCCAGTACAAGCCCTCTTGTCATTACTACACTCCAGGACAAGCCCTCTTGTCATTACTACCGTCCGGGACAAGCCCTCTTGTCATTACTACCCTCCAGGACAAGCTCTCTTCTCATTACTACCGTCCGGGACAAGCCCTCTTGTCATTACTACCGTCCAGGACATGCCCTCTTCTCATTACTACCCTCCAGGACAAGCCCTCTTTTCATTACTACCGGCCAGGACAAGCCCTCTTCTCATTACTGCCCTCCAGGACAAGCCCTCTTCTCATTACTACCCTCCAGGACAAGCCCTCTTCTCATTACTACCACTTAGGACAAGCCCTCTTCTCATTACTACTCTCCAGTACAAGACCTCTTCTCATTACTACCGTCCAGGACAAGCCCTCTTCTCATTACCACCCTCCAGGACAAGCCCTCTTCTCATTACTACCCTCCAGGACAAGCCATCTTCTCATTACTACCGTCCAGGACAAGCTCTCTTCTCATTATTACCGTCCAGGACAAGCCCTCTTCTCATTACTACCCTCCAGGACAAGCCCTCTTCTCATTACTACCGTCCAGGACAAGCCCTCTTCTCATTACTACCGTCTGGGACAAGCCCTCTTCTCATTACTACCGTCCGGGAGAAGCCCTCTTCTCATTACTACCATCCGGGACAAGCCCTCTTCTCATTACTACCATCCGGGACAAGCCCTCTTCTCATTACTACCGTCCGGGACAAGCCCTCTTCTCATTAATACAGTCCAGGACAAGCCCTCTTCTCATTACTATCGTCCAGGACTAGCCCTCTTCTCATTACTACCCTCCAGGACAAGCCCTCTTCTCATTACTATCATCCGGGACATGCCCTCTTCTCATTACTACCACCCAGGACAACCCCTCTTCTCATTACTACCCTCCAGGACAAGCCATCTTCTCATTACTACAGTCCAGGACAAGCCATCTTCTCATTACTACCATCCAGTACAAGCCCTCTTGTCATTACTACCCTCCAGGACAAGCCCTCTTGTCATTACTACCGTCCGGGACAAGCCCTCTTGTCATGACTACCCTCCAGGACAAGCTCTCTTCTCATTACTACCGTCCGGGACAAGCCCTCTTGTCATTACTACCGTCCAGGACAAGCCCTCTTGTCATTACTACCCTCCAGGACAAGCCCTCTTGTCATTACTACCATCCAGGACAAGCCCTCTTGTCATTACTACCGTCCAGGACAAGCCCTCTTCTCATTACTACCATCCGGGACAAGCCCTCTTCTCATTACTACCATCCGGGAAAAGCCCTCTTCTCATTACTACCCTGCAGGACAAGCCCTCTTCTCATTACTACCCTCCAGGACAAGCCCTCTTCTCATTACTACCGTCCAGGACAAGCCCTCTTGTCATTACTACCGTCCGGGACAAGCCCTCTTGTCATTACTACCGTGCGGGACAACCCCTCTTCTCATTACTACCGTCCGGGACAAGCCCTCTTCTCATTACTACCACCCAGGACAAGCCCTCTTCTCATTACTACCTTCCGGGACAAGCCCTCTTCTCATTACTACCACCCAGGACAAGCCCTCTTGTCATTACTACCACCCAGGACAAGCCCTCTTCTCATTACTACCGTCCGGGAGAAGCCCTCTTCTCATTACTACCATCCGGGACAAGCACTCTTCTCATTACTACAGTCCAGGACATGCCCTCTTCTCATTACTACCATCCGGGACAAGCCCTCTTCTCATTATTACCAGCCGGGACAAGCCCTCTTCTCATTGCTACCCTCCAGGACAAGCCCTCTTATCATTACTACCATCCGAGACAAGCCCTCTTCTCATTACTAGCATCCGGGACAAGCCCTCTTCTCATTACTACCATCCGGGACAGGCCCTCTTCTCATTACTACCGTCCAGGACAAGCCCTCTTCTCATTACTGCTGTCCAGGTCAAGCCCTCTTCTCATTACTACCGTCCAGGACAGGCCCTCTTCTCATTGCTACGAATCGGGACAAGCCCTCTTCTCATTACTACGATCCGGGACAAGCCCTCTTCTCATTACTACCCTACAGGACAAGCCCTCATCTCATTACAACCGTCCGGGACAAGCCCTCTTCTGATTACTGCCGTCCGGGTCAAGCCGTCTTCTCATTACTACCCTCCAGGACAAGCCCTCCTCTCATTACTACCGTCCAGGACAAGCCCTCTTCTCATTACTACCCTCCAGGAAACGCCCTCTTCTCATTACTACCCTCCGAGACAAACCCTCTTCTCATTACTACCCTCCAGGACAAGCCCTCTTCTCATTAATACCCTCCAGGACAAGCCCTCCTCTCATTACTACCGTCCAGGACAAGCCCTCTTCTCATTACTACCCTCCAGGACAAGCCCTCTTCTCATTACTACCCTCCAGGACAAGCCATCTTCTCATTACTACCGTCCAGGACAAGCTCTCTTCTCATTATTACCGTCCAGTACAAGCCCACTTCTGATTACTACCCACCGGGACATGCCCTCTTCTCATTACTACCCTCCAGGACAAGCCATCTTCTCATTACTACCCTCCGGGACATGCCCTCTTCTCATTACTACCACCCAGGACAAAACCTCTTCTCATTACTACCGTCCAGGACAGGCCCTCTTCTCATTACTGCCCTCCAGGACAAGCCCTCTTCTCATTACTACCATCCGGGGCAAGCCCTCTTCTCATTACTACCGTCCAGGACATGCCCTCTTCTCATTACTACCCTCCAGGACAAGCCCTCTTTTCATTACTACCCTCCAGGACAAGCCCTCTTCTCATTACTACCCTCCAGGACAAGCCCTCTTCTCATTACTACCACTGAGGACAAGCCCTCTTCTCATTACTACTCTCCAGTACAAGCCCTCTTCTCATTACCACCCTCCAGGACAAGCCCTCTTCTCATTACTACCCTCCAGGACAAGCCCTCTTCTCATTACTACCCTCCAGGACAAGCTCTCTTCTCATTACTACCGTCCAGGACAAGCCCTCTTCACATTATTACCGTCCAGGACAAGCCCTCTTCTCATTACTACTCTCCAGGACAAGCCCTCTTCTCATTACTACCGTCCAGGACAAGCCCTCTTCTCATTACTACCGTCCGGGACAAGCCCTCTTCTCATTACTACCGTCCGGGAGAAGCACTCTTCTCATTACTACCATCCGGGACAAGCCCTCTTCTCATTACTGCCATCCGGGACAAGCCCTCTTCTCATTACTACCGTCCGGGACAAGCCCTCTTCTCATTAATACAGTCCAGGACAAGCCCTCTTCTCATTACTACCGTCCAGGACTAGCCCTCTTCTCATTACTACCCTCCAGGACAAGCCCTCTTCTCATTACTATCATCCGGGTCATGCCCTCTTCCAATTACTACCACCCAGTACAAGCCCTCTTGTCTTTACTACCCTCCAGGACAAGCCCTCTTGTCATTACTACCGTCCGGGACAAGCCCTCTTGTCATTACTACCCTCCAGGACAAGCTCTCTTCTCATTACTACCGTCCGGGACAAGCCCTCTTGTCATTACTACCGTCCAGGACAAGCCCTCTTGTCATTACTACCCTCCAGGACAAGCCCTCTTGTCATTACTACCATCCAGGACAACCCCTCTTCTCATTACTACCCTCCAGGACATGCCATCTTCTCATTACTACAGTCCAGGACAAGCCATCTTCTCATTACTACCATCCAGTACAAGCCCTCTTGTCATTACTACACTCCAGGACAAGCCCTCTTGTCATTACTACCGTCCGGGACAAGCCCTCTTGTCATTACTACCCTCCAGGACAAGCTCTCTTCTCATTACTACCGTCCGGGACAAGCCCTCTTGTCATTACTACCGTCCAGGACATGCCCTCTTCTCATTACTGCCCTCCAGGACAAGCCCTCTTCTCATTACTACCCTCCAGGACAAGCCCTCTTCTCATTACTACCACTTAGGACAAGCCCTCTTCTCATTACTACTCTCCAGTACAAGACCTCTTCTCATTACTACCGTCCAGGACAAGCCCTCTTCTCATTACCACCCTCCAGGACAAGCCCTCTTCTCATTACTACCCTCCAGGACAAGCCATCTTCTCATTACTACCGTCCAGGACAAGCTCTCTTCTCATTATTACCGTCCAGGACAAGCCCTCTTCTCATTACTACCCTCCAGGACAAGCCCTCTTCTCATTACTACCGTCCAGGACAAGCCCTCTTCTCATTACTACCGTCTGGGACAAGCCCTCTTCTCATTACTACCGTCCGGGAGAAGCCCTCTTCTCATTACTACCATCCGGGACAAGCCCTCTTCTCATTACAACCATCCGGGACAAGCCCTCTTCTCATTACTACCGTCCGGGACAAGCCCTCTTCTCATTAATACAGTCCAGGACAAGCCCTCTTCTCATTACTATCGTCCAGGACTAGCCCTCTTCTCATTACTACCCTCCAGGACAAGCCCTCTTCTCATTACTATCATCCGGGACATGCCCTCTTCTCATTACTACCACCCAGGACAACCCCTCTTCTCATTACTACCCTCCAGGACAAGCCATCTTCTCATTACTACAGTCCAGGACAAGCCATCTTCTCATTACTACCATCCAGTACAAGCCCTCTTGTCATTACTACCCTCCAGGACAAGCCCTCTTGTCATTACTACCGTCCGGGACAAGCCCTCTTGTCATGACTACCCTCCAGGACAAGCTCTCTTCTCATTACTACCGTCCGGGACAAGCCCTATTGTCATTACTACCGTCCAGGACAAGCCCTCTTGTCATTACTACCCTCCAGGACAAGCCCTCTTGTCATTACTACCATCCAGGACAAGCCCTCTTGTCATTACTACCGTCCAGGACAAGCCCTCTTCTCATTACTACCATCCGGGACAAGCCCTCTTCTCATTACTACCATCCGGGAAAAGCCCTCTTCTCATTACTACCCTGCAGGACAAGCCCTCTTCTCATTACTACCCTCCAGGACAAGCCCTCTTCTCATTACTACCGTCCAGGACAAGCCCTCTTGTCATTACTACCGTCCGGGACAAGCCCTCTTGTCATTACTACCGTGCGGGACAACCCCTCTTCTCATTACTACCGTCCGGGACAAGCCCTCTTCTCATTACTACCACCCAGGACAAGCCCTCTTCTCATTACTACCTTCCGGGACAAGCCCTCTTCTCATTACTACCACCCAGGACAAGCCCTCTTGTCATTACTACCACCCAGGACAAGCCCTCTTCTCATTACTACCGTCCAGGACAAGCCCTCTTCTCATTACTGCTGTCCAGGTCAAGCCCTCTTCTCATTACTACCGTCCAGGACAGGCCCTCTTCTCATTGCTACGAATCGGGACAAGCCCTCTTCTCATTACTACGATCCGGGACAAGCCCTCTTCTCATTACTACCCTACAGGACAAGCCCTCATCTCATTACAACCGTCCGGGACAAGCCCTCTTCTGATTACTGCCGTCCGGGTCAAGCCGTCTTCTCATTACTACCCTCCAGGACAAGCCCTCCTCTCATTACTACCGTCCAGGACAAGCCCTCTTCTCATTACTACCCTCCAGGACACGCCCTCTTCTCATTACTACCCTCCGAGACAAACCCTCTTCTCATTACTACCCTCCAGGACAAGCCCTCTTCTCATTAATACCCTCCAGGACAAGCCCTCCTCTCATTACTACCGTCCAGGACAAGCCCTCTTCTCATTACTACCCTCCAGGACAAGCCCTCTTCTCATTACTACCCTCCAGGACAAGCCATCTTCTCATTACTACCGTCCAGGACAAGCTCTCTTCTCATTATTACCGTCCAGTACAAGCCCACTTCTGATTACTACCCACCGGGACATGCCCTCTTCTCATTACTACCCTCCAGGACAAGCCATCTTCTCATTACTACCCTCCGGGACATGCCCTCTTCTCATTACTACCACCCAGGACAATCCCTCTTCTCATTACTACCGTCCAGGACAGGCCCTCTTCTCATTACTGCCCTCCAGGACAAGCCCTCTTCTCATTACTACCATCCGGGGCAAGCCCTCTTCTCATTACTACCGTCCAGGACATGCCCTCTTCTCATTACTACCCTCCAGGACAAGCCCTCTTTTCATTACTACCCTCCAGGACAAGCCCTCTTCTCATTACTACCCTCCAGGACAAGCCCTCTTCTCATTACTACCACTGAGGACAAGCCCTCTTCTCATTACTACTCTCCAGTACAAGCCCTCTTCTCATTACCACCCTCCAGGACAAGCCCTCTTCTCATTACTACCCTCCAGGACAAGCCCTCTTCTCATTACTACCCTCCAGGACAAGCTCTCTTCTCATTACTACCGTCCAGGACAAGCCCTCTTCACATTATTACCGTCCAGGACAAGCCCTCTTCTCATTACTACTCTCCAGGACAAGCCCTCTTCTCATTACTACCGTCCAGGACAAGCCCTCTTCTCATTACTACCGTCCGGGACAAGCCCTCTTCTCATTACTACCGTCCGGGAGAAGCCCTCTTCTCATTACTACCATCCGGGACAAGCCCTCTTCTCATTACTGCCATCCGGGACAAGCCCTCTTCTCATTACTACCGTCCGGGACAAGCCCTCTTCTCATTAATACAGTCCAGGACAAGCCCTCTTCTCATTACTACCGTCCAGGACTAGCCCTCTTCTCATTACTACCCTCCAGGACAAGCCCTCTTCTCATTACTATCATCCGGGTCATGCCCTCTTCTCATTACTACCACCCAGTACAAGCCCTCTTGTCTTTACTACCCTCCAGGACAAGCCCTCTTGTCATTACTACCGTCCGGGACAAGCCCTCTTGTCATTACTACCCTCCAGGACAAGCTCTCTTCTCATTACTACCGTCCGGGACAAGCCCTCTTGTCATTACTACCGTCCAGGACAAGCCCTCTTGTCATTACTACCCTCCAGGACAAGCCCTCTTGTCATTACTACCATCCAGGACAAGCACTCTTGTCATTACTACCGTCCAGGACAAGCCCTCTTCTCATTACTACCATCCGGGACAAGCCCTCTTCTCATTACTACCCTCCAGGACAAGCCCTCTTCTCATTACTACCGTCCAGGACAACCCCTCTTGTCATTACTACCGTCCGGGACAAGCCCTCTTGTCATTACTACCGTCCGGGACAACCCTCTTCTCATTACTACCGTCCGGGACAAGCCCTCTTGTCATTACTACCACCCAGGACAAGCCCTCTTCTCATTACTACCGTCCGGGAGAAGCCCTCTTCTCATTACTACCATCCGGGACAAGCACTCTTCTCATTACTACAGTCCGGGACATGCCCTCTTCTCATTACTACAGTCCAGGACAAGCCCTCTTCTCATTACCACCATCCGGGACAAGCCCTCTTCTCATTACTACAGTCCGGGACAAGCCCTCTTCTCATTAATACAGTCTAGGACAAGCCCTCTTCCCATTACTATCGTCCAGGACTAGCCCTCTTCTCATTACTACCCTCCAGGACAAGCCCTCTTCTCATTACTATCATCCGGGACATGCCCTCTTCTCATTACTACCACCCAGGACAACCCCTCTTCTCATTACTACCCTCCAGGACAAGCCATCTT
This sequence comes from Hypanus sabinus, assembly GCF_030144855.1. Taxonomy (NCBI): domain Eukaryota; kingdom Metazoa; phylum Chordata; class Chondrichthyes; order Myliobatiformes; family Dasyatidae; genus Hypanus; species Hypanus sabinus. Next base: position 136,866 of record NW_026781590.1, on the reverse strand, counting down.
CTCATTACTACAGTCCAGGACAAGCCATCTTCTCATTACTACCATCCAGTACAAGCCCTCTTGTCATTACTACACTCCAGGACAAGCCCTCTTGTCATTACTACCGTCCGGGACAAGCCCTCTTGTCATTACTACCCTCCAGGACAAGCTCTCTTCTCATTACTACCGTGCGGGACAAGCCCTCTTGTCATTACTACCGTCCAGGACATGCCCTCTTCTCATTACTACCCTCCAGGACATGCCCTCTTCTCATTACTACACGCCAGGACAAGCCCTCTTCTCATTACTACCGTCCGGGAGAAGCCCTCTTCTCATTACTACCATCCGGGACAAGCACTCTTCTCATTACTACAGTCCAGGACATGCCCTCTTCTCATTACTACCATCCGGGACAAGCCCTCTTCTCATTATTACCAGCCGGGACAAGCCCTCTTCTCATTTTACCCTCCAGGACAAGCCCTCTTATCATTACTACCATCCGAGACAAGCCCTCTTCTCATTACTAACATCCGGGACAAGCCCTCTTCTCATTACTACCATCCGGGACAGGCCCTCTTCTCATTACTACCCTCCAGGACAAGCCCTCTTCTCATTACTGCTGTCCAGGACAAGCCCTCTTCTCATTACTACCGTCCAGGACAGGCCCTCTTCTCATTGCTACGAATCGGGACAAGCCCTCTTCTCATTGCTACGATCCGGGACAAGCCGTCTTCTCATTACTACCCTCCAGGACAAGCCCTCATCTCATTACTACCGTCCGGGACAAGCCCTCTTCTGATTACTGCCATCCGGGTCAAGCCGTCTTCTCATTACTACCCTCCAGGACAAGCCCTCCTCTCATTACTACCGTCCAGGACAAGCCCTCTTCTCATTACTACCCTCCAGGACACGCCCTCTTCTCATTACTACCCTCCGGGACAAACCCTATTCTCATTACTACCCTCCAGGACAAGCCCTCTTCTCATTAATACCCTCCAGGACAAGCCCTCCTCTCATTACTACCGTCCAGGACAAGCCCTCTTCTCATTACTACCCTCCAGGACAAGCCCTCTTCTCATTACTACCCTCCAGGACAAGCCATCTTCTCATTACTACCGTCCAGGACAAGCTCTCTTCTCATTATTACCGTCCAGTACAAGCCCACTTCTGATTACTACTCACCGGGACATGCCCTCTTCTCATTACTACCCTCCAGGACAAGCCATCTTCTCATTACTACCCTCCGGGACATGCCGTCTTCTTATTACTACTGTCCAGGACAAGCCCTCTTCTCATTACTACCCTCCGGGACATGCCCTCTTCTCATTACTACCACCCAGGACAAGCCCTCTTCTCATTACTACCGTCCAGGACAGGCCCTCTTCTCATTACTGCCCTCCAGGACAAGCCCTCTTCTCATTACTACCATCCGGGGCAAGCCCTCTTCTCATTACTACCGTCCAGGACATGCCCTCTTCTCATTACTACCCTCCAGGACAAGCCCTCTTTTCATTACTACCCTCCAGGACAAGCCCTCTTCTCATTACTACCCTCCAGGAGAAGCCCTCTTCTCATTACTACCACTTAGGACAAGCCCTCTTCTCATTACTACTCTCCAGTACAAGCCCTCTTCTCATTACCACCCTCCAGGACAAGCCCTCTTCTCATTACTACCCTCCAGGACAAGCCCTCTTCTCATTACTACCCTCCAGGACAAGCTCTCTTCTCATTACTACCGTCCAGGACAAGCCCTCTTCACATTATTACCGTCCAGGACAAGCCCTCTTCTCATTACTACCCTCCAGGCAAGCCCTCTTTTCATTACTACCGTCCAGGACAAGCCCTCTTCTCATTACTACCGTCCGGGACAAGCCCTCTTCTCATTACTACCGTCCGGGAGAAGCCCTCTTCTCATTACTACCATCCGGGACAAGCCCTCTTCTCATTACTGCCATCCGGGACAAGCCCTCTTCTCATTACTACCGTCCGGGACAAGCCCTCTTCTCATTAATACAGTCCAGGACAAGCCCTCTTCTCATTACTACCGTCCAGGACTAGCCCTCTTCTCATTACTACCCTCCAGGACAAGCCCTCTTCTCATTACTATCATCCAGGTCATGCCCTCTTCTCATTACTACCACCCAGGACAACCCCTCTTCTCATTACTACCCTCCAGGACAAGCCATCTTCTCATTGCTAAAGTCCAGGACAAGCCATCTTCTCATTACTACCATCCAGTACAAGCCCTCTTGTCATTACTACCCTCCAGGACAAGCCCTCTTGTCATTACTACCGTCCGGGAGAAGCCCTCTTGTCATTACTACCCTCCAGGACAAGCTCTCTTCTCATTACTACCGTCCGGGACAAGCCCTCTTGTCATTACGACCGTCCAGGACAAGCCCTCTTGTCATTACTACCCTCCAGGACAAGCCCTCTTGTCATTACTACCATCCAGGACAAGCACTCTTGTCATTACTACCGTCCAGGACAAGCCCTCTTCTCATTACTACCATCCGGGACAAGCCCTCTTCTCATTACTACCATCCGGGAAAAGCCCTCTTCTCATTACTACCCTGCAGGACAAGCCCTCTTCTCATTACTACCGTCCAGGACAACCCCTCTTGTCATTACTACCGTCCGGGACAAGCCCTCTTGTCATTACTACCGTCCGGGACAACCCTCTTCTCATTACTACCGTCCGGGACAAGCCCTCTTGTCATTACTACCACCCAGGACAAGCCCTCTTCTCATTACTACCGTCCGGGAGAAGCCCTCTTCTCATTACTACCATCCGGGACAAGCACTCTTCTCATTACTACAGTCCGGGACATGCCCTCTTCTCATTACTACAGTCCAGGACAAGCCCTCTTCTCATTACCACCATCCGGGACAAGCCCTCTTCTCATTACTACCGTCCGGGACAAGCCCTCTTCTCATTAATACAGTCTAGGACAAGCCCTCTTCTCATTACTATCGTCCAGGACTAGCCCTCTTCTCATTACTACCCTCCAGGACAAGCCCTCTTCTCATTACTATCATCCGGGACATGCCCTCTTCTCATTACTACCACCCAGGACAACCCCTCTTCTCATTACTACCCTCCAGGACAAGCCATCTTCTCATTACTACAGTCCAGGACAAGCCATCTTCTCATTACTACCATCCAGTACAAGCCCTCTTGTCATTACTACACTCCAGGACAAGCCCTCTTGTCATTACTACCGTCCGGGACAAGCCCTCTTGTCATTACTACCCTCCAGGACAAGCTCTCTTCTCATTACTACCGTCCGGGACAAGCCCTCTTGTCATTACTACCGTCCAGGACATGCCCTCTTCTCATTACTACCCTCCAGGACATGCCCTCTTCTCATTACTACACTCCAGGACAAGCCCTCTTCTCATTACTACCGTCCGGGACAAGCCCTCTTGTCATTACTACCGTCCAGGACATGCCCTCTTCTCATTACTACCCTCCAGGACAAGCCATCTTCTCATTGCTAAAGTCCAGGACAAGCCATCTTCTCATTACTACCATCCAGTACAAGCCCTCTTGTCATTACTACCCTCCAGGACAAGCCCTCTTGTCATTACTACCGTCCGGGAGAAGCCCTCTTGTCATTACTACCCTCCAGGACAAGCTCTCTTCTCATTACTACCGTCCGGGACAAGCCCTCTTGTCATTACGACCGTCCAGGACAAGCCCTCTTGTCATTACTACCCTCCAGGACAAGCCCTCTTGTCATTACTACCATCCAGGACAAGCACTCTTGTCATTACTACCGTCCAGGACAAGCCCTCTTCTCATTACTACCATCCGGGACAAGCCCTCTTCTCATTACTACCATCCGGGAAAAGCCCTCTTCTCATTACTACCCTGCAGGACAAGCCCTCTTCTCATTACTACCGTCCAGGACAACCCCTCTTGTCATTACTACCGTCCGGGACAAGCCCTCTTGTCATTACTACCGTCCGGGACAACCCTCTTCTCATTACTACCGTCCGGGACAAGCCCTCTTGTCATTACTACCACCCAGGACAAGCCCTCTTCTCATTACTACCGTCCGGGAGAAGCCCTCTTCTCATTACTACCATCCGGGACAAGCCCTCTTCTCATTACTACCCTGCAGGACAAGCCCTCTTCTCATTACTACCATCCGGGACAAGCCCTCTTCTCATTACTACCCTCCAGGACAAGCCCTCTTCTCATTACTACCGTCCAGGACAACCCCTCTTGTCATTACTACCGTCCGGGACAAGCCCTCTTGTCATTACTACCGTCCGGGACAACCCTCTTCTCATTACTACCGTCCGGGACAAGCCCTCTTGTCATTACTACCACCCAGGACAAGCCCTCTTCTCATTACTACCGTCCGGGAGAAGCCCTCTTCTCATTACTACCATCCGGGACAAGCACTCTTCTCATTACTACAGTCCGGGACATGCCCTCTTCTCATTACTACAGTCCAGGACAAGCCCTCTTCTCATTACCACCATCCGGGACAAGCCCTCTTCTCATTACTACAGTCCGGGACAAGCCCTCTTCTCATTAATACAGTCTAGGACAAGCCCTCTTCCCATTACTATCGTCCAGGACTAGCCCTCTTCTCATTACTACCCTCCAGGACAAGCCCTCTTCTCATTACTATCATCCGGGACATGCCCTCTTCTCATTACTACCACCCAGGACAACCCCTCTTCTCATTACTACCCTCCAGGACAAGCCATCTTCTCATTACTACAGTCCAGGACAAGCCATCTTCTCATTACTACCATCCAGTACAAGCCCTCTTGTCATTACTACACTCCAGGACAAGCCCTCTTGTCATTACTACCGTCCGGGACAAGCCCTCTTGTCATTACTACCCTCCAGGACAAGCTCTCTTCTCATTACTACCGTGCGGGACAAGCCCTCTTGTCATTACTACCGTCCAGGACATGCCCTCTTCTCATTACTACCCTCCAGGACATGCCCTCTTCTCATTACTACACGCCAGGACAAGCCCTCTTCTCATTACTACCGTCCGGGAGAAGCCCTCTTCTCATTACTACCATCCGGGACAAGCACTCTTCTCATTACTACAGTCCAGGACATGCCCTCTTCTCATTACTACCATCCGGGACAAGCCCTCTTCTCATTATTACCAGCCGGGACAAGCCCTCTTCTCATTTTACCCTCCAGGACAAGCCCTCTTATCATTACTACCATCCGAGACAAGCCCTCTTCTCATTACTAACATCCGGGACAAGCCCTCTTCTCATTACTACCATCCGGGACAGGCCCTCTTCTCATTACTACCCTCCAGGACAAGCCCTCTTCTCATTACTGCTGTCCAGGACAAGCCCTCTTCTCATTACTACCGTCCAGGACAGGCCCTCTTCTCATTGCTACGAATCGGGACAAGCCCTCTTCTCATTGCTACGATCCGGGACAAGCCGTCTTCTCATTACTACCCTCCAGGACAAGCCCTCATCTCATTACTACCGTCCGGGACAAGCCCTCTTCTGATTACTGCCATCCGGGTCAAGCCGTCTTCTCATTACTACCCTCCAGGACAAGCCCTCCTCTCATTACTACCGTCCAGGACAAGCCCTCTTCTCATTACTACCCTCCAGGACACGCCCTCTTCTCATTACTACCCTCCGGGACAAACCCTATTCTCATTACTACCCTCCAGGACAAGCCCTCTTCTCATTAATACCCTCCAGGACAAGCCCTCCTCTCATTACTACCGTCCAGGACAAGCCCTCTTCTCATTACTACCCTCCAGGACAAGCCCTCTTCTCATTACTACCCTCCAGGACAAGCCATCTTCTCATTACTACCGTCCAGGACAAGCTCTCTTCTCATTATTACCGTCCAGTACAAGCCCACTTCTGATTACTACTCACCGGGACATGCCCTCTTCTCATTACTACCCTCCAGGACAAGCCATCTTCTCATTACTACCCTCCGGGACATGCCGTCTTCTTATTACTACTGTCCAGGACAAGCCCTCTTCTCATTACTACCCTCCGGGACATGCCCTCTTCTCATTACTACCACCCAGGACAAGCCCTCTTCTCATTACTACCGTCCAGGACAGGCCCTCTTCTCATTACTGCCCTCCAGGACAAGCCCTCTTCTCATTACTACCATCCGGGGCAAGCCCTCTTCTCATTACTACCGTCCAGGACATGCCCTCTTCTCATTACTACCCTCCAGGACAAGCCCTCTTTTCATTACTACCCTCCAGGACAAGCCCTCTTCTCATTACTACCCTCCAGGAGAAGCCCTCTTCTCATTACTACCACTTAGGACAAGCCCTCTTCTCATTACTACTCTCCAGTACAAGCCCTCTTCTCATTACCACCCTCCAGGACAAGCCCTCTTCTCATTACTACCCTCCAGGACAAGCCCTCTTCTCATTACTACCCTCCAGGACAAGCTCTCTTCTCATTACTACCGTCCAGGACAAGCCCTCTTCACATTATTACCGTCCAGGACAAGCCCTCTTCTCATTACTACCCTCCAGGCAAGCCCTCTTTTCATTACTACCGTCCAGGACAAGCCCTCTTCTCATTACTACCGTCCGGGACAAGCCCTCTTCTCATTACTACCGTCCGGGAGAAGCCCTCTTCTCATTACTACCATCCGGGACAAGCCCTCTTCTCATTACTGCCATCCGGGACAAGCCCTCTTCTCATTACTACCGTCCGGGACAAGCCCTCTTCTCATTAATACAGTCCAGGACAAGCCCTCTTCTCATTACTACCGTCCAGGACTAGCCCTCTTCTCATTACTACCCTCCAGGACAAGCCCTCTTCTCATTACTATCATCCAGGTCATGCCCTCTTCTCATTACTACCACCCAGGACAACCCCTCTTCTCATTACTACCCTCCAGGACAAGCCATCTTCTCATTGCTAAAGTCCAGGACAAGCCATCTTCTCATTACTACCATCCAGTACAAGCCCTCTTGTCATTACTACCCTCCAGGACAAGCCCTCTTGTCATTACTACCGTCCGGGAGAAGCCCTCTTGTCATTACTACCCTCCAGGACAAGCTCTCTTCTCATTACTACCGTCCGGGACAAGCCCTCTTGTCATTACGACCGTCCAGGACAAGCCCTCTTGTCATTACTACCCTCCAGGACAAGCCCTCTTGTCATTACTACCATCCAGGACAAGCACTCTTGTCATTACTACCGTCCAGGACAAGCCCTCTTCTCATTACTACCATCCGGGACAAGCCCTCTTCTCATTACTACCATCCGGGAAAAGCCCTCTTCTCATTACTACCCTGCAGGACAAGCCCTCTTCTCATTACTACCGTCCAGGACAACCCCTCTTGTCATTACTACCGTCCGGGACAAGCCCTCTTGTCATTACTACCGTCCGGGACAACCCTCTTCTCATTACTACCGTCCGGGACAAGCCCTCTTGTCATTACTACCACCCAGGACAAGCCCTCTTCTCATTACTACCGTCCGGGAGAAGCCCTCTTCTCATTACTACCATCCGGGACAAGCACTCTTCTCATTACTACAGTCCGGGACATGCCCTCTTCTCATTACTACAGTCCAGGACAAGCCCTCTTCTCATTACCACCATCCGGGACAAGCCCTCTTCTCATTACTACCGTCCGGGACAAGCCCTCTTCTCATTAATACAGTCTAGGACAAGCCCTCTTCTCATTACTATCGTCCAGGACTAGCCCTCTTCTCATTACTACCCTCCAGGACAAGCCCTCTTCTCATTACTATCATCCGGGACATGCCCTCTTCTCATTACTACCACCCAGGACAACCCCTCTTCTCATTACTACCCTCCAGGACAAGCCATCTTCTCATTACTACAGTCCAGGACAAGCCATCTTCTCATTACTACCATCCAGTACAAGCCCTCTTGTCATTACTACACTCCAGGACAAGCCCTCTTGTCATTACTACCGTCCGGGACAAGCCCTCTTGTCATTACTACCCTCCAGGACAAGCTCTCTTCTCATTACTACCGTCCGGGACAAGCCCTCTTGTCATTACTACCGTCCAGGACATGCCCTCTTCTCATTACTACCCTCCAGGACATGCCCTCTTCTCATTACTACACTCCAGGACAAGCCCTCTTCTCATTACTACCGTCCGGGACAAGCCCTCTTGTCATTACTACCGTCCAGGACATGCCCTCTTCTCATTACTACCCTCCAGGACAAGCCATCTTCTCATTGCTAAAGTCCAGGACAAGCCATCTTCTCATTACTACCATCCAGTACAAGCCCTCTTGTCATTACTACCCTCCAGGACAAGCCCTCTTGTCATTACTACCGTCCGGGAGAAGCCCTCTTGTCATTACTACCCTCCAGGACAAGCTCTCTTCTCATTACTACCGTCCGGGACAAGCCCTCTTGTCATTACGACCGTCCAGGACAAGCCCTCTTGTCATTACTACCCTCCAGGACAAGCCCTCTTGTCATTACTACCATCCAGGACAAGCACTCTTGTCATTACTACCGTCCAGGACAAGCCCTCTTCTCATTACTACCATCCGGGACAAGCCCTCTTCTCATTACTACCATCCGGGAAAAGCCCTCTTCTCATTACTACCCTGCAGGACAAGCCCTCTTCTCATTACTACCGTCCAGGACAACCCCTCTTGTCATTACTACCGTCCGGGACAAGCCCTCTTGTCATTACTACCGTCCGGGACAACCCTCTTCTCATTACTACCGTCCGGGACAAGCCCTCTTGTCATTACTACCACCCAGGACAAGCCCTCTTCTCATTACTACCGTCCGGGAGAAGCCCTCTTCTCATTACTACCATCCGGGACAAGCACTCTTCTCATTACTACAGTCCGGGACATGCCCTCTTCTCATTACTACAGTCCAGGACAAGCCCTCTTCTCATTACCACCATCCGGGACAAGCCCTCTTCTCATTACTACCGTCCGGGACAAGCCCTCTTCTCATTAATACAGTCTAGGACAAGCCCTCTTCTCATTACTATCGTCCAGGACTAGCCCTCTTCTCATTACTACCCTCCAGGACAAGCCCTCTTCTCATTACTATCATCCGGGACATGCCCTCTTCTCATTACTACCACCCAGGACAACCCCTCTTCTCATTACTACCCTCCAGGACAAGCCATCTTCTCATTACTACAGTCCAGGACAAGCCATCTTCTCATTACTACCATCCAGTACAAGCCCTCTTGTCATTACTACACTCCAGGACAAGCCCTCTTGTCATTACTACCGTCCGGGACAAGCCCTCTTGTCATTACTACCCTCCAGGACAAGCTCTCTTCTCATTACTACCGTCCGGGACAAGCCCTCTTGTCATTACTACCGTCCAGGACATGCCCTCTTCTCATTACTACCCTCCAGGACATGCCCTCTTCTCATTACTACACTCCAGGACAAGCCCTCTTCTCATTACTACCGTCCGGGACAAGCCCTCTTGTCATTACTACCGTCCAGGACATGCCCTCTTCTCATTACTACCCTCCAGGACAAGCCCTCTTTTCATTACTACCGGCCAGGACAAGCCCTCTTCTCATTACTACCCTCCAGGACAAGCCCTCTTCTCATTACTACCCTCCAGGACAAGCCCTCTTCTCATTACTACCACTTAGGACAAGCCCTCTTCTCATTACTACGCTCCAGTACAAGACCTCTTCTCATTACTACCGTCCAGGACAAGCCCTCTTCTCATTACCACCCTCCAGGACAAGCCCTCTTCTCATTACTACCCTCCAGGACAAGCCATCTTCTCATTACTACCGTCCAGGAAAAGCTCTCTTCTCATTATTACCGTCCAGGACAAGCCCTCTTCTCATTACTACCCTCCAGGACAAGCCCTCTTCTCATTACTACCGTCCAGGACAAGCCCTCTTCTCATTACTACCGTCTGGGACAAGCCCTCTTCTCATTACTACCGTCCGGGAGAAGCCCTCTTCTCATTACTACCATCAGGGACAAGCCCTCTTCTCATTACTACCATCCGGGACAAGCCCTCTTCTCATTACTACCGTCCGGGACAAGCCCTCTTCTCATTACTACCACCCAGGACAAGCCCTCTTCTCATTACTACCGTCCAGGACAGGCCCTCTTCTCATTACTGCCCTCCAGGACAAGCCCTCTTCTCATTACTACCATCCGGGACAAGCCCACTTGTCATTACTACCGTCCAGGACATGCCCTCTTCTCATTACTACCCTCCAGGACAAGCCCTCTTCTCATTACTACCCTCCAGGACAAGCCCTCTTCTCATTACTACCACTTAGGACAAGCCCTCTTCTCATTACTACTCTCCAGTACAAGCCCTCTTCTCATTACCACCCTCCAGCACAAGCCCTCTTCTCATTACTACCCTCCAGGACAAGCCCTCTTCTCATTACTACCCTCCAGGACAAGCTCTCTTCTCATTACTACCGTCCAGGACAAGCCCTCTTCTCATTATTACCGTCCAGGACAAGCCCTCTTCTCATTACTACCCTCCAGGACAAGCCCTCTTCTCATTACTACCGTCCAGGACAAGCCCTCTTCTCATTACTACCGTCCGGGACAAGCCCTCTTCTCATTACTACCGTCCGGGAGAAGCCCTCTTCTCATTACTACCATCCGGGACAAGCCCTCTTCTCATTACTGCCATCCGGGACAAGCCCTCTTCTCATTACTACCGTCCGGGACAAGCCCTCTTCTCATTAATACAGTCCAGGACAAGCCCTCTTCTCATTACTACCGTCCAGGACTAGCCCTCTTCTCATTACTACCCTCCAGGACAAGCCCTCTTCTCATTACTATCATCCGGGTCATGCCCTCTTCTCATTACTACCACCCAGGACAACCCCTCTTCTCATTACTACCCTCCAGGACAAGCCATCTTCTCATTACTACAGTCCAGGACAAGCCATCTTCTCATTACTACCATCCAGGACAAGCCCTCTTGTCATTACTACCCTCCAGGACAAGCACTCTTGTCATTACTACCGTCCGGGACAAGCCCTCTTGTCATTACTACCCTCCAGGACAAGCTCTCTTCTCATTACTACCGTCCGGGACAAGCCCTCTTGTCATTACTACCGTCCAGGACAAGCCCTCTTGTCATTACTACCCTCCAGGACAAGCCCTCTTGTCATTACTACCATCCAGGACAAGCCCTCTTGTCATTACTACCGTCCAGGACAAGCCCTCTTCTCATTACTACCATCCGGGACAAGCCCTCTTCTCATTACTACCATCCGGGAAAAGCCCTCTTCTCATTACTACCCTGCAGGACAAGCCCTCTTCTCATTACTACCCTCCAGGACAAGCCCTCTTCTCATTACTACCGTCCAGGACAAGCCCTTTTGTCATTACTACCGTCCGGGACAAGCCCTCTTGTCATTACTACCGTCCGGGACAACCCTCTTCTCATTACTACCGTCCGGGACAAGCCCTCTTGTCATTACTACCACCCAGGACAAGCCCTCTTCTCATTACTACCGTCCGGGAGAAGCCCTCTTCTCATTACTACCATCCGGGACAAGCACTCTTCTCATTACTACAGTCCGGGAAATGCCCTCTTCTCATTACTACAGTCCAGGACAAGCCCTCTTCTCATTACTACCATCCGGGACAAGCCCTCTTCTCATTACTACCGTCCGGGACAAGCCCTCTTCTCATTAATACAGTCCAGGACAAGCCCTCTTCTCATTACTGTCGTCCAGGACTAGCCCTCTTCTCATTACTACCCTCCAGGACAATCCCTCTTCTCATTACTATCATCCGGGACATGCCCTCTTCTCATTACTACCACCCAGGACAACCCCTCTTCTCATTACTACCCTCCAGGACAAGCCATCTTCTCATTACTACAGTCCAGGACAAGCCATCTTCTCATTACTACCATCCAGTACAAGCCCTCTTGTCATTACTACACTCCAGGACAAGCCCTCTTGTCATTACTACCGTCCGGGACAAGCCCTCTTGTCATTACTACCCTCCAGGACAAGCTCTCTTCTCATTACTACCGTCCGGGACAAGCCCTCTTGTCATTACTACCGTCCAGGACATGCCCTCTTCTCATTACTACCCTCCAGGACAAGCCCTCTTTTCATTACTACCGGCCAGGACAAGCCCTCTTCTCATTACTACCCTCCAGGACAAGCCCTCTTCTCATTACTACCCTCCAGGACAAGCCCTCTTCTCATTACTACCACTTAGGACAAGCCCTCTTCTCATTACTACTCTCCAGTACAAGACCTCTTCTCATTACTACCGTCCAGGACAAGCCCTCTTCTCATTACCACCCTCCAGGACAAGCCCTCTTCTCATTACTACCCTCCAGGACAAGCCATCTTCTCATTACTACCGTCCAGGAAAAGCTCTCTTCTCATTATTACCGTCCAGGACAAGCCCTCTTCTCATTACTACCCTCCAGGACAAGCCCTCTTCTCATTACTACCGTCCAGGACAAGCCCTCTTCTCATTACTACCGTCTGGGACAAGCCCTCTTCTCATTACTACCGTCCGGGAGAAGCCCTCTTCTCATTACTACCATCCGGGACAAGCCCTCTTCTCATTACTACCATCCGGGACAAGCCCTCTTCTCATTACTACCGTCCGGGACAAGTCCTCTTCTCATTAATACAGTCCAGGACAAGCCCTCTTCTCATTACTATCGTCCAGGACTAGCCCTCTTCTCATTACTACCCTCCAGGACAAGCCCACTTCTCATTACTATCATCCGGGACCTGCCATCTTCTCATTACTACCACCCAGGACAACCACTCTGCTCATTACTACCCTCCAGGACAAGCCATCTTCTCATTACTACAGTCCAGGACAAGCCATCTTCTCATTACTACCATCCAGTACAAGCCCTCTTGTCATTACTACCCTCCAGGACAAGCCCTCTTGTCATTACTACCGTCCGGGACAAGCCCTCTTGTCATTACTACCCTCCAGGACAAGCTCTCTTCTCATTACTACCGTCCGGGACAAGCCCTCTTGTCATTACTACTGTCCAGGACAAGCCCTCTTGTCATTACTACCCTCCAGGACAAGCCCTCTTGTCATTACTACCATCCAGGACAAGCCCTCTTGTCATTACTACCGTCCAGGACAAGCCCTCTTCTCATTACTACCATCCGGGACAAGCCCTCTTCTCATTACTACCATCCGGGAAAAGCCCTCTTCTCATTACTACCCTGCAGGACAAGCCCTCTTCTCATTACTACCCTCCAGGACAAGCCCTCTTCTCATTACTACCGTGCAGGACAGGCCCTCTTGTCATTACTACCGTCCGGGACAAGCCCTCTTGTCATTACTACCGTCCGGGACAACCCCTCTTGTCATTACTACCGTCCGGGACAAGCCCTCTTGTCATTACTACCACCCAGGACAAGCCCTCTTCTCATTACTACCGTCCGGGAGAAGCCCACTTCTCATTACTACCATCCGGGACAAGCACTCTTCTCATTACTACAGTCCAGGACATGCCCTCTTCTCATTACTACAGTCTAGGACAAGCCCTCTTCTCATTACTACCGTGCAGGACAGGCCCTCTTGTCATTACTACCGTCCGGGACAAGCCCTCTTGTCATTACTACCGTCCGGGACAACCCCTCTTGTCATTACTACCGTCCGGGACAAGCCCTCTTGTCATTACTACCACCCAGGACAAGCCCTCTTCTCATTACTACCGTCCGGGAGAAGCCCACTTCTCATTACTACCATCCGGGACAAGCACTCTTCTCATTAATACAGTCCAGGACAAGCCCTCTTCTCATTACTATCGTCCAGGACTAGCCCTCTTCTCATTACTACCCTCCAGGACAAGCCCTCTTCTCATTACTACCCTCCAGGACAAGCCCTCTTCTCATTACTACCACTTAGGACAAGCCCTCTTCTCATTACTACTCTCCAGTACAAGCCCTCTTCTCATTACCACCCTCCAGGACAAGCCCTCTTCTCGTTACTACCCTCCAGGACAAGCCCTCTTCTCATTACTACCCTCCAGGACAAGCTCTCTTCTCATTACTACCGTCCAGGACAAGCCCTCTTCTCATTATTACCGTCCAGGACAAGCCCTCTTCTCATTACTACCCTCCAGGACAAGCCCTCTTCTCATTACTACCGTCCAGGACAAGCCCTCTTCTCATTACTACCGTCCGGGACAAGCCCTCTTCTCATTACTACCGTCCGGGAGAAGCCCTCTTCTCATTACTACCATCCGGGACAAGCCCTCTTCTCATTACTGCCATCCGGGACAAGCCCTCTTCTCATTACTACCGTCCGGGACAAGCCCTCTTCTCATTAATACAGTCCAGGACAAGCCCTCTTCTCATTACTACCGTCCAGGACTAGCCCTCTTCTCATTACTACCCTCCAGGACAAGCCCTCTTCTCATTACTATCATCCGGGTCATGCCCTCTTCTCATTACTACCCTCCAGGACAAGCTCTCTTCTCATTACTACCGTCCGGGACAAGCCCTCTTGTCATTACTACCGTCCAGGACAAGCCCTCTTGTCATTACTACCCTCCAGGACAAGCCCTCTTGTCATTACTACCATCCAGGACAAGCCCTCTTGTCATTACTACCGTCCAGGACAAGCCCTCTTCTCATTACTACCATCCGGGACAAGCCCTCTTCTCATTACTACCATCCGGGAAAAGCCCTCTTCTCATTACTACCGTCCGGGACAAGCCCTCTTCTCATTAATACAGTCCAGTACAAGCCCTCTTCTCATTACTATCGTCCAGGACTAGCCCTCTTCTCATTACTACCCTCCAGGACAATCCCTCTTCTCATTACTATCATCCGGGACATGCCCTCTTCTCATTACTACCACCCAGGACAACCCCTCTTCTCATTACTACCCTCCAGGACAAGCCATCTTCTCATTACTACAGTCCAGGACAAGCCATCTTCTCATTACTACCATCCAGTACAAGCCCTCTTGTCATTACTACACTCCAGGACAAGCCCTCTTGTCATTACTACCGTCCGGGACAAGCCCTCTTGTCATTACTACCCTCCAGAACAAGCTCTCTTCTCATTACTACCGTCCGGGACAAGCCCTCTTGTCATTACTACCGTCCAGGACATGCCCTCTTCTCATTACTACCCTCCAGGACAAGCCCTCTTTTCATTACTACCGGCCAGGACAAGCCCTCTTCTCATTACTACCCTCCAGGACAAGCCCTCTTCTCATTACTACCCTGCAGGACAAGCCCTCTTCTCATTACTACCACTTAGGACAAGCCCTCTTCTCATTACTACTCTCCAGTACAAGACCTCTTCTCATTACTACCGTCCAGGACAAGCCCTCTTCTCATTACCACCCTCCAGGACAAGCCCTCTTCTCATTACTACCCTCCAGGACAAGCCATCTTCTCATTACTACCGTCCAGGAAAAGCTCTCTTCTCATTATTACCGTCCAGGACAAGCCCTCTTCTCATTACTACCCTCCAGGACAAGCCCTCTTCTCATTACTACCGTCCAGGACAAGCCCTCTTCTCATTACTACCGTCTAGGACAAGCCCTCTTCTCATTACTACCGTCCGGGAGAAGCCCTCTTCTCATTACTACCATCCGGGACAAGCCCTCTTCTCATTACTACCATCCGGGACAAGCCCTCTTCTCATTACTACCGTCCGGGACAAGTCCTCTTCTCATTAATACAGTCCAGGACAAGCCCTCTTCTCATTACTATCGTCCAGGACTAGCCCTCTTCTCATTACTACCCTCCAGGACAAGCCCACTTCTCATTACTATCATCCGGGACATGCCCTCTTCTCATTACTACCACCCAGGACAACCCCTCTTCTCATTACTACCCTCCAGGACAAGCCATCTTCTCATTACTACAGTCCAGGACAAGCCATCTTCTCATTACTACCATCCAGGACAAGCCCTCTTGTCATTACTACCGTCCAGGACAAGCCCTCTTCTCATTACTACCATCCGGGACAAGCCCTCTTCTCATTACTACCATCCGGGAAAAGCCCTCTTCTCATTACTACCCTGCAGGACAAGCCCTCTTCTCATTACTACCCTCCAGGACAAGCCCTCTTCTCATTACTACCGTCCAGGACAAGCCCTCTTGTCATTACTACCGTCCGGGACAAGCCCTCTTGTCATTACTACCGTCCGGGACAACCCCTCTTCTCATTACTACCGTCCGGGACAAGCCCTCTTGTCATTACTACCACACAGGACAAGCCCTCTTCTCATTACTACCGTCCGGGAGAAGCCCTCATCTCATTACTACCATCCGGGATAAGTACTCTTCTCATTACTACAGTCCAGGACATGCCCTCTTCTCATTACTACAGTCCAGGACAAGCCCTCTTCTCATTACTACCATCCGGGACAAGTCCTCTTCTCATTACTACCGTCCGGGACAAGCCCTCTTCTCATTAATACAGTCCAGGACAAGCCCTCTTCTCATTACTATCGTCCAGGACTAGCCCTCTTCTCATTACTACCCTCCAGGACAAGCCCTCTTCTCATTACTATCATCCGGGACATGCCCTCTTCTCATTACTACCACCCAGGACAACCCCTCTTCTCATTACTACCCTCCAGGACAAGCCATCTTCTCATTACTACAGTCCAGGACCAGCCATCTTCTCATTACTACCATCCAGTACAAGCCCTCTTGTCATTACTACCCTCCAGGACAAGCCCTCTTGTCATTACTACCGTCCGGGACAAGCCCTCTTGTCATTACTACCCTCCAGGACAAGCTCTCTTCTCATTACTACCGTCCGGGACAAGCCCTCTTGTCATTACTACCGTCCGGGACAAGCCCTCTTGTCATTACTACCCTCCAGGACAAGCCCGCTTGTCATTACTACCATCCAGGACAAGCCCTCTTCTCATTACTACCATCCGGGATAAGCCCTCTTCTCATTACTACCATCCGGGACAAGCCCACTTCTCATTACTACCCTGCAGGACAAGCCCTCTTCTCATTACTACCCTCCAGGACAAGCCCTCTTCTCATTACTACCGTCCAGAACAAGCCCTCTTGTCATTACTACCGTCCGGGACAAGCCCTCTTGTCATTACTACCGTCCGGGACAACCCCTCTTCTCATTACTACCGTCCGGGAAAAGCCCTCTTGTCATTACTACCACCCAGGACAAGCCGTCTTATCATTACTACCCTCCAGGACAAGCCATCTTCTCATTACTATAGTCCAGGACAAGCCATCTTCTCATTACTACCCTCCAGGACTAGCCCTCTTCTCATTACTACCATCCAGTACAAGCCCTCTTCTCATTACTACCATCCAGGACAAGCCCTCTTCTCATTACTATCGTCCAGGACTCGCCCTCTTCTCATTACTATCATCCAGGACTAGCCCTATTCTCATTACTACCATCCAGGACAAGCCCTCTTCTCATTACTACCCTCCAGGACAAGCCCTCTTCTCATTACTACTGTCCAGGACAAGCCCTCTTCTCATTACTACCGTCCACGACAAGCCCTCTTCTCATTACTACCCTCCAGGACAAGCTCTCTTCTCATTAATACCCTCCAGGACATGCCCTCTTCTCATTACTACCCTCCAGGACAAGCCCTCTTTTCATTACTACCGGCCAGGACAAGCCCTCTTCTCATTACTACCCTCCAGGACAAGCCCTCTTCTCATTACTACCCTCCAGGACAAGCCCTCTTCTCATTACTACCACTTAGGACAAGCCCTCTTCTCATTACTACTCTCCAGTACAAGACCTCTTCTCATTACTACCGTCCAGGACAAGCCCTCTTCTCATTACCACCCTCCAGGACAAGCCCTCTTCTCATTACTACCCTCCAGGACAAGCCATCTTCTCATTACTACCGTCCAGGAAAAGCTCTCTTCTCATTATTACCGTCCAGGACAAGCCCTCTTCTCATTACTACCCTCCAGGACAAGCCCTCTTCTCATTACTACCGTCCAGGACAAGCCCTCTTCTCATTACTACCGTCTAGGACAAGCCCTCTTCTCATTACTACCGTCCGGGAGAAGCCCTCTTCTCATTACTACCATCCGGGACAAGCCCTCTTCTCATTACTACCGTCCGGGACAAGTCCTCTTCTCATTAATACAGTCCAGGACAAGCCCTCTTCTCATTACTATCGTCCAGGACTAGCCCTCTTCTCATTACTACCCTCCAGGACAAGCCCACTTCTCATTACTATCATCCGGGACATGCCCTCTTCTCATTACTACCACCCAGGACAACCCCTCTTCTCATTACTACCCTCCAGGACAAGCCATCTTCTCATTACTACAGTCCAGGACAAGCCATCTTCTCATTACTACCATCCAGGACAAGCCCTCTTGTCATTACTACCGTCCAGGACAAGCCCTCTTCTCATTACTACCATCCGGGACAAGCCCTCTTCTCATTACTACCATCCGGGAAAAGCCCTCTTCTCATTACTACCCTGCAGGACAAGCCCTCTTCTCATTACTACCCTCCAGGACAAGCCCTCTTCTCATTACTACCGTCCAGGACAAGCCCTCTTGTCATTACTACCGTCCGGGACAAGCCCTCTTGTCATTACTACCGTCCGGGACAACCCCTCTTCTCATTACTACCGTCCGGGACAAGCCCTCTTGTCATTACTACCACACAGGACAAGCCCTCTTCTCATTACTACCGTCCGGGAGAAGCCCTCATCTCATTACTACCATCCGGGACAAGAACTCTTCTCATTACTACAGTCCAGGACAAGCCCTCTTCTCATTACTACCATCCGGGACAAGTCCTCTTCTCATTACTACCGTCCGGGACAAGCCCTCTTCTCATTAATACAGTCCAGGACAAGCCCTCTTCTCATTACTATCATCCAGGACTAGCCCTCTTCTCATTACTACCCTCCAGGACAAGCCCTCTTCTCATTACTATCATCCGGGACATGCCCTCTTCTCATTACTACCACCCAGGACAACCCCTCTTCTCATTACTACCCTCCAGGACAAGCCATCTTCTCATTACTACAGTCCAGGACCAGCCATCTTCTCATTACTACCATCCAGTACAAGCCCTCTTGTCATTACTACCCTCCAGGACAAGCCCTCTTGTCATTACTACCGTCCGGGACAAGCCCTCTTGTCATTACTACCCTCCAGGAAAAGCTCTCTTCTCATTACTACCGTCCGGGACAAGCCCTCTTGTCATTACTACCGTCCGGGACAAGCCGTCTTGTCATTACTACCCTCCAGGACAAGCCCGCTTGTCATTACTACCATCCAGGACAAGCCCTCTTCTCATTACTACCATCCGGGATAAGCCCTCTTCTCATTACTACCATCCGGGACAAGCCCACTTCTCATTACTACCCTGCAGGACAAGCCCTCTTCTCATTACTACCCTCCAGGACAAGCCCTCTTCTCATTACTACCGTCCAGAACAAGCCCTCTTGTCATTACTACCGTCCGGGACAAGCCCTCTTGTCATTACTACCGTCCGGGACAACCCCTCTTCTCATTACTACCGTCCGGGAAAAGCCCTCTTGTCATTACTACCACCCAGGGCAAGCCTTCTTCTCATTACTACCGTCCGGGAGAAACCCTCTTCTCATTACTACCATCCGGGACAAGCACTCTTCTCATTACTACAGTCCGGGACATGCCCTCTTCTCATTACTACAGTCCAGGACAAGCCCTCTTCTCATTACTATCGTCCAGGACTAGCCCTCTTCTCATTACTACCACCCAGGACAAGCCGTCTTATCATTACTACCCTCCAGGACAAGCCATCTTCTCATTACTATTGTCCAGGACAAGCCATCTTCTCATTACTACCCTCCAGGACTAGCCCTCTTCTCATTACTACCATCCAGTACAAGCCCTCTTCTCATTACTACCATCCAGGACAAGCCCTCTTCTCATTACTATCGTCCAGGACTCGCCCTCTTCTCATTACTATCATCCAGGACTAGCCCTATTCTCATTACTACCATCCAGGACAAGCCCTCTTCTCATTACTACCCTCCAGGACAAGCCCTCTTCTCATTACTACTGTCCAGGTCAAGCCCTCTTCTCATTACTACCGTCCACGACAAGCCCTCTTCTCATTACTACCCTCCAGGACAAGCTCTCTTCTCATTAATACCCTCCAGGACAAGCCCTCTTCTCATTACTACAGGACAAGTCCTCTTCTCATTACTACCGTCCAGGACAAGCCCTCTTCTCATTATTACCGTCCAGGACAAGCCCTCTTCTCATTACTACCCTCCAGGACAAGCCCTCTTCTCATTACTACCCTCCAGGACAGGCCCACTTGTCATTACAACCCTCCAGGACAAGCCCTCTTCTCATTGCTACCCTCCAGGACAGGCCCTCTTCTCATTACTACCATCCGGGACATGCCCTCTACTCATTACTACATCCGTGACAATCCCTCTTCTCATTACTACCCTCCAGGACAAGCCCTCTTCTCATTACAACCCTCCAGTACAAGCCCTCTTCTCATTACCACCCTCCAGGACAAGCCCTCTTCTCATTACTACCCTCCAGGACAAGCCCTCTTCTCATTACTACGCTCCAGGACAAGCTCTCTTCTCATTACTACCGTCCAGGACAAGCCCTCTTCTCATTATTACCGTCCAGGACAAGCCCTCTTCTCATTACTACCCTCCAGGACAAGCCCTCTTCTCATTACTACCGTCCAGGACAAGCCCTCTTCTCATTACTACCGTCCGGGACAAGCCCTCTTCTCATTACTACCGTCCGGGAGAAGCCCTCTTCTCATTACTACCGTCCGGGACAAGCCCTCTTCTCATTACTGCCATCCGGGACAAGCCCTCTTCTCATTACTACCGTCCGGGACAAGCCCTCTTCTCATTAATACAGTCCAGGACAAGCCCTCTTCTCATTACTACCGTCCAGGACAAGCCCTCTTCTCATTACTACCAGCCGGGACAAGCCCTCTTGTCATTACTACCATCCGGGACAAGCCCTCTTCTCATTACTACCCTCCAGGACAAGCCCTCTTCTCATTACTATCATCCGGGTCATGCCCTCTTCTCATTACTACCCTCCAGGACAAGCCCTCTTCTCATTACTACCGTCCGGGACAAGCCCTCTTGTCATTACTACCGTCCAGGACAAGCCCTCTTGTCATTACTACCCTCCAGGACAAGCCCTCTTGTCATTACTACCATCCAGGACAAGCCCTCTTGTCATTACTACCGTCCAGGACAAGCCCTCTTCTCATTACTACCATCCGGGACAAGCCCTCTTCTCATTACTACCATCCGGGAAAAGCCCTCTTCTCATTACTACCCTGCAGGACAAGCCCTCTTCTCATTACTACCCTCCAGGACAAGCCCTCTTCTCATTACTACCGTCCAGGACAAGCCCTCTTGTCATTACTACCGTCCGGGACAAGCCCTCTTGTCATTACTACCGTCCGGGACAACCCTCTTCTCATTACTACCGTCCGGGACAAGCCCTCTTGTCATTACTACCACCCAGGACAAGCCCTCTTCTCATTACTACCGTCCGGGAGAAGCCCTCTTCTCATTACTACCATCCGGGACAAGCACTCTTCTCATTACTACAGTCCGGGACAAGCCCTCTTCTCATTACTACCACCCAGGACAAGCGCTCTTCTCATTACTACCCTCCAGGACAAGCCCTCTTCTCATTACTACAGTCCAGGACAAGCCCTCTTCTCATTACTACCATCCGGGGCAAGCCCTCTTCTCATTACTACCGTCCGGGACAAGCCCTCTTCTCATTAATACAGTCCAGTACAAGCCCTCTTCTCATTACTATCGTCCAGGACTAGCCCTCTTCTCATTACTACCCTCCAGGACAATCCCTCTTCTCATTACTATCATCCGGGACATGCCCTCTTCTCATTACTACCACCCAGGACAACCCCTCTTCTCATTACTACCCTCCAGGACAAGCCATCTTCTCATTACTACAGTCCAGGACAAGCCATCTTCTCATTACGACCATCCAGTACAAGCCCTCTTGTCATTACTACACTCCAGGACAAGCCCTCTTGTCATTACTACCGTCCGGGACAAGCCCTCTTGTCATTACTACCCTCCAGGACAAGCTCTCTTCTCATTACTACCGTCCGGGACAAGCCCTCTTGTCATTACTACCGTCCAGGACATGCCCTCTTCTCATTACTACCCTCCAGGACAAGCCCTCTTTTCATTACTACCGGCCAGGACAAGCCCTCTTCTCATTACTACCCTCCAGGACAAGCCCTCTTCTCATTACTACCCTCCAGGACAAGCCCTCTTCTCATTACTACCACTTAGGACAAGCCCACTTCTCATTACTACTCTCCAGTACAAGACCTCTTCTCATTACTACCGTCCAGGACAAGCCCTCTTCTCATTACCACCCTCCAGGACAAGCCCTCTTCTCATTACTACCCTCCAGGACAAGCCATCTTCTCATTACTACCGTCCAGGAAAAGCTCTCATCTCATTATTACCGTCCAGGACAAGCCCTCTTCTCATTACTACCCTCCAGGACAAGCCCTCTTCTCATTACTACCGTCCAGGACAAGCCCTCTTCTCATTACTACCGTCTGGGACAAGACCTCTTCTCATTACTACCGTCCGGGAGAAGCCCTCTTCTCATTACTACCATCCGGGACAAGCCCTCTTCTCATTACTACCATCCGGGACAAGCCCTCTTCTCATTACTACCGTCCGGGACAAGTCCTCTTCTCATTAATACAGTCCAGGACAAGCCCTCTTCTCATTACTATCGTCCAGGACTAGCCCTCTTCTCATTACTACCCTCCAGGACAAGCCCACTTCTCATTACTATCATCCGGGACATGCCCTCTTCTCATTACTACCACCCAGGACAACCCCTCTTCTCATTACTACCCTCCAGGACAAGCCATCTTCTCATTACTACAGTCCAGGACAAGCCATCTTCTCATTACTACCATCCAGGACAAGCCCTCCTGTCATTACTACCGTCCAGGACAAGCCCTCTTCTCATTACTACCATCCGGGACAAGCCCTCTTCTCATTACTACCATCCGGGAAAAGCCCTCTTCTCATTACTACCCTGCAGGACAAGCCCTCTTCTCATTACTACCCTCCAGGACAAGCCCTCTTCTCATTACTACCGTCCAGGACAAGCCCTCTTGTCATTACTACCGTCCGGGACAAGCCCTCTTGTCATTACTACCGTCCGGGACAACCCCTCTTCTCATTACTACCGTCCGGGACAAGCCCTCTTGTCATTACTACCACACAGGACAAGCCCTCTTCTCATTACTACCGTCCGGGAGAATCCCTCTTCTCATTACTACCATCCGGGACAAGCCCTCTTCTGATTACTACAGTCCAGGACATGCCCTCTTCTCATTACTACAGTCCAGGACAAGCCCTCTTCTCATTACTACCATCCGGGACAAGTCCTCTTCTCATTACTACCGTCCGGGACAAGCCCTCTTCTCATTAATACAGTCCAGGACAAGCCCTCTTCTCATTACTATCGTCCAGGACTAGCCCTCTTCTCATTACTACCCTCCAGGACAAGCCCTCTTCTCATTACTATCATCCGGGACATGCCCTCTTCTCATTACTACCACCCAGGACAACCCCTCTTCTCATTACTACCCTCCAGGACAAGCCATCTTCTTATTACTACAGTCCAGGACCAGCCATCTTCTCATTACTACCATCCAGTACAAGCCCTCTTGTCATTACTACCCTCCAGGACAAGCCCTCTTGTCATTACTACCGTCCGGGACAAGCCCTCTTGTCATTACTACCCTCCAGGACAAGCTCTCTTCTCATTACTACCGTCCGGGACAAGCCCTCTTGTCATTACTACCGTCCGGGACAAGCCATCTTGTCATTACTACCCTCCAGGACAAGCCCGCTTGTCATTACTACCATCCAGGACAAGCCCTCTTCTCATTACTACCATCCGGGATAAGCCCTCTTCTCATTACTACCATCCGGGACAAGCCCACTTCTCATTACTACCCTGCAGGACAAGCCCTCTTCTCATTACTACCCTCCAGGACAAGCCCTCTTCTCATTACTACTGTCCAGAACAAGCCCTCTTGTCATTACTACCGTCCGGGACAAGCCCTCTTGTCATTACTACCGTCCGGGACAACCCCTCTTCTCATTACTACCGTCCGGGACAAGCCCTCTTGTCATTACTACCACCCAGGACAAGCCTTCTTCTCATTACTACCGTCCGGGAGAAACCCTCTTCTCATTACTACCATCCGGGACAAGCACTCTTCTCATTACTACAGTCCGGGACATGCCCTCTTCTCATTACTACAGTCCAGGACAAGCCCTCTTCTCATTACTATCGTCCAGGACTAGCCCTCTTCTCATTACTACCACCCAGGACAAGCCGTCTTATCATTACTACCCTCCAGGACAAGCCATCTTCTCATTACTACAGTCCAGGACAAGCCATCTTCTCATTACTACCCTCCAGGACTAGCCCTCTTCTCATTACTACCATCCAGTACAAGCCCTCTTCTCATTACTACCATCCAGGACAAGCCCTCTTCTCATTACTATCGTCCAGGACTCGCCCTCTTCTCATTACTATCATCCAGGACTAGCCCTATTCTCATTACTACCATCCAGGACAAGCCCTCTTCTCATTACTACCCTCCAGGACAAGCCCTCTTCTCATTACTACTGTCCAGGACAAGCCCTCTTCTCATTACTACCGTCCACGACAAGCCCTCTTCTCATTACTACCCTCCAGGACAAGCTCTCTTCTCATTAATACCCTCCAGGACAAGCCCTCTTCTCATTACTACAGGACAAGTCCTCTTCTCATTACTACCGTCCAGGACAAGCCCTCTTCTCATTATTACCGTCCAGGACAGGCCCTCTTCTCATTACTACCCTCCAGGACAAGCCCTCTTCTCATTACTACCCTCCAGGACAGGCCCACTTGTCATTACAACCCTCCAGGACAAGCCCTCTTCTCATTGCTACCCTCCAGGACAGGCCCTCTTCTCATTACTACCATCCGGGACATGCCCTCTACTCATTACTACATCCGTGACAATCCCTCTTCTCATTACTACCCTCCAGGACAAGCCCTCTTCTCATTACAACCCTCCAGGACAAGCCCTCTTCTCATTGCTACCCTCCAGGACAGGCCCTCTTCTCATTACTACCATCCGGGACAAGCCCTCGTCTCATTACTACCCTCCGGGACAAGCCCTCTTATCATTACTACCCTCCGGGACAAGCCCTCTTCTCATTACTACCATCCAGGACAAGCCCTCTTCTCATTACTACCCTCCAGGACAAGCCCTCTTCTCATTACTACCATCCGGGACAAGCCCTCTTCTCATTACTACCATCCGGGACAAGCCCTCTTATCATTACTACCCTCCAGGACAAGCCCTCTTCTCATTACTACCATCCAAGACAAGCCCTCTTCTCATTACTACCCTCCAGGACAAGCCCTCTTCTCATTACTACTGTCCAGGACATGCCCTCTTCTCATTACTACCGTCCACGACAAGCCCTCTTCTCATTACTACCCTCCAGAACAAGCCCTCTTCTCATTAATACCCTCCAGGACAAGCCCTCTTCTCATTACTACAGGACAAGTCCTCTTCTCATTACTACCGTCCAGGACAAGCTCTCTTCTCATTATTACCATCCAGGACAAGCCCTCTTCTCATTACTACCCTCCAGGACAAGCCCTCTTCTCATTACTACCGTCCAGGACAAGCCCTCTTCTCATTACTACCATCCGGGACAAGCCCTCTTCTCATTACTACCACCCAGGACAAGCCCTCTTCTCATTACTACCGTCCGGGACAAGCCCTCTTCTCATTACTACCATCTGGGACAAGCCCTCTTCTCATTACTACCATCCGGGACAAGCCCTCTTCTCATTACTACCCTCCAGGACAAGCCCTCTTCTCATTACTATCACCCAGGACAAGCCCTCTTCTCATTACTACCCTCCAGGACAAGCCCTCTTCTCAATACTACCATCCGGGACATGCCCTCTACTCATTACTACCCTCCAGGACAAGCCCTCTTCTCAATACTACCATCCGGGACATGCCCTCTACTCATTACTACCCTCCAGGACAAGCCCTCTTCTCATTACTACCCTCCAGGACAAGCCCTCTTCTCATTACTACAATCAGGGACATGCGCTCTACTCATTACTACCCTCCAGGACAAGCCCACTTCTCATTACTACCCTCCAGGACAAGCCCTCGTCTCATTGCTACCCTCCAGGACAGGCCCTCTTCTCATTACTACCATCCGGGACATGCCCTCTACTCATTACTACATTCGTGACAAGCCCTCTTCTCATTACTACCCTCCAGGACAAGCCCTCTTCTCATTACTACCCTCCAGGACAAGCCCTCTTCTCATTGCTACCCTCCAGGACAGGCCCTCTTCTCATTACTACCATCCGGGACAAGCCCTCTTCTCATTACTACCATCCGGGACAAGCCCTCTTATCATTACTACCCTCCAGGACAAGCCCTCTTCTCATTACTACCCTCCGGGATATGCCCTCTACTCATTACTACCGTCCGGGACAAGCCCTCTTCTCATTACTACCCTCCAGGACAAGCCCTCTTCTCATTACTACCATCCGGGACAAGCCCTCTTCTCATTACTACCGTCCAGGAGAAGCCCTCTTCTCATTACTACCATCCGGGACAAGCCCTCTTGTCATTACTATCGTCCGGGACAAGCCCACTTCTCATTACTACCGTCCAGGACAAGCCCTCTTCTCATTACTACCTTCCAGGACAAGCCCTCTTCTCATTACCATCATCCGGGACATGCCCTCTTCTCATTTCTACCGTCCAGGACAAGCCATCTTCTCATTACTACCATCCAGGACAAGCCCTCTTCTCATTACTACCGTCCAGGACAAGCCCTCTTCTCATTACTATCATCCGGGACATGCCCTCTTCTCATTACTACCGTCCAGGACAAACCCTCTTCTCATTACTACCCTCCAGGACAAGCCCTCTGCTCATTACTACCATCCAGGACAAGCCCTCTTCTCATTACTACCCTCCAGGACAAGCCCACTTCTCATTACTACCACCCAGGACAAGCCCTCTTCTCATT
The DNA here is from genome assembly GCF_030144855.1 of Hypanus sabinus. NCBI lineage: Eukaryota > Metazoa > Chordata > Chondrichthyes > Myliobatiformes > Dasyatidae > Hypanus > Hypanus sabinus. The sequence continues at coordinate 109,826 of NW_026781590.1, read as the reverse complement.
ACTACCACCCAGGACAAGCCCTCTTCTCATTACTACCGTCCGGGACAAGCCCTCTTCTCATTACTACCGTCCGGGACAAGCCCTCTTCTCATTAATACCCTCCGGGACAGGCTCTCTTCTCATTACCACCCTCCAGGACAAGCTCTCTTCTCATTACCACCACCCAGGACAAGCCCTCTTCTCATTACTGCCCTCCATGACATGCCCTTTTCTCATTACTACCCTGCAGGACATGCCCTCTTCTCATTACTACCACCCAGGACAAGCCCTCTTCTCATTACTACCACCCAGGACAAGCCCTCTTCTCATTATTACCCTGCAGGACATGCCCTCTTCTCATTACTACCACCCAGGAGAAGCCCTCTTCTCATTACTACCGTCCGGGACAAGTCCTCTTCTCATTACTATCGACCAGGACTAGCCCTCTTCTCATTACTACCACCCAGGACAAGCCCTCTTCTCATTACTACCCTGCAGGACAAGCCATCTTCTCATTACTACAGTCCAGGACAAGCCCTCTTGTCATTACTACCACCCAGAACAAGCCCTCTTCTCATTACAACCGTCCGGGAGAAGCCCTCTTCTCATTACTACCATCCGGGACAAGCCCTCTTCTCATTACTACACTCCAGGACAAGCCATCTTCTCATTACTACATTCCAGGACAAGCCCTCTTCTGATTACTATCGTCTAGGACTAGCCCTCTTCTCATTACTACCACCCAGGACAAGCCCTCTTATCATTACTACCTTCCAGGACAAGCCATCTTCTCATTACTACAGTCCAGTACAAGCCCTCTTCTCATTACTATCGTCCAGGACTAGCCCTCTTCTGATTACTATCATCCAGGACTAGCCATCTTCTCATTACTACCACCCAGGACAAGCCCTCTTCTCATTACTACCCTCCAGCAGTCGCCCTCTTCTCATCACTACCGTCCAGTACAAGCCCTCTTCTCATTACTACCATCCAGGACAAGCCATCTTCTCATCACTACCGTCCAGTACAAGCCCTCTTCTCATTACAACCGTCCAGGACAAGCCCTCTTCTCATTACTACCCTCCAGGACAAGCCCTCTTCTCATTTCTACCATCCAGGACAAGCCCTCTTCTCATTACTACCCTCCAGGACAAGCCCTCTTCTCATTACTATCACCCAGGACAAGCCCTCTTCTCATTACTACCCTCCAGGACAAGCCCTCTTCTCATTACTACCATCCGGGACATGCCCTCTACTCATTACTACCCTCCAGGACAAGCCCTCTTCTCATTACTACCATCCGGGACATGCCCTCTACTCATTACTACCCTCCAGGACAAGCCCTCTTCTCATTACTACCCTCCAGGACAAGCCCTCTTCTCATTACTACAATCCGGGACATGCCCTCTACTCATTACTACCCTCCAGGACAAGCCCACTTCTCATTGCTACCCTCCAGGACAGGCCCTCTTCTCATTACTACCATCCAGGACATGCCCTCTACTCATTACTACCGTCCGGGACAAGCCCTCTTCTCATTACTACCCTCCAGGACAAGCCCTCTTCTCATTACTACCGTCCGGGACAAGCCCTCTTCTCATTACTACCGTCCAGGAGAAGCCCTCTTCTCATTACTACCATCCGGGACAAGCCCTCTTGTCATTACTATCGTCCGGGACAAGCCCACTTCTCATTACTACCGTCCAGGACAAGCCCTCTTCTCATTACTACCTTCCAGGACAAGCACTCTTCTCATTACTACCCTCCGGGACATGCCCTCTTCTCATTACTACCGTCCAGGACAAGCCCTCTTCTCATTACTATCATCCGGGACATGCCCTCTTCTCATTTCTACCGTCCAGGACAAGCCATCTTCTCATTACTACCGTCCAGGACAAGCCCTCTTCTCATTACTACCGTCCAGGACAAGCCCTCTTCTCATTACTATCATCCGGGACATGCCCTCTTCTCATTACTACCGTCCAGGACAAGCCCTCTTCTCATTACTACCCTGCAGGACAAGCCCTCTGCTCATTACTACCATCCAGGAGAAGCCCTCTTCTCATTACTACCCTCCAGGACAAGCCCTCTTCTCATTACTACCACCCAGGACAAGCCCTCTTCTCATTACTGCCCTCCAGGACAAGCAACTCTTCTCATTACTACCGTCCAGGACAAGCCCTCTTCTCATTACTACCGTCTGGGACAAGCCCTCTTCTCATTACTACCGTCCGGGAGAAGCCCTCTTCTCATTACTCCCATCCGGGACAAGCCCTCTTCTCATTACTGCCCTCCAGGACATGCCCTCTTCTCATTACTACCCTGCAGGACATGCCCTCTTCTCATTACTACCACCCAGGACAAGCCCTCTTCTCATTACTACCACCCAGGACAAGCCCTCTTCTCATTACTACCCTGCAGGACATGCCCTCTTCTCATTACTACCACCCAGGAGAAGCCCTCTTCTCATTACTACCGTCCGGGACAAGTCCTCTTCTCATTACTATCGACCAGGACTAGCCCTCTTCTCATTACTATCATCCAGGACTAGCCCTCTTCTCATTACTACCACCCAGGACAAGCCCTCTTCTCATTACTACCCTCCAGGACAAGCCATCTTCTCATTACTACAGTCCAGGACAAGCCCTCTTGTCATTACTACCACCCAGGACAAGCCCTCTTCTCATTACTACCGTCCGGGAGAAGCCCTCTTCTCATTACTACCATCCGGGACAAGCCCTCTTCTCATTACTACCCTCCAGGACAAGCCATCTTCTCATTACTACAGTCCAGGACAAGCCCTCTTCTCATTACTATCGTCTAGGACTAGCCCTCTTCTCATTACTACCCTCCAGGACAAGCCTTCTTCTCATTACTACAATCCGGGACATGCCCTCTACTCATTACTACCCTCCAGGACAAGCCCACTTCTCATTGCTACCCTCCAGGACAGGCCCTCTTCTCATTACTACCATCCGGGACATGCCCTCTACTCATTACTACATCCGTGACAAGCCCTCTTCTCATTACTACCCTCCAGGTCAAGCCCTCTTCTCATTACTACCCTCCAGGACAAGCCCTCTTCTCATTGCTACCCTCCAGGACAGGCCCTCTTCTCATTACTACGATCCGGGACAAGCCCTCTTCTCATTACTACCATCCGGGACAAGCAGTCTTATCATTACTACCCTCCAGGACAAGCCCTCTTCTCATTACTACCCTCCAGGACATGCCCTCTACTCATTACTACCGTCCGGGACAAGCCCTCTTCTCATTACTACCCTCCAGGACAAGCCCTCTTCTCATTACTACCGTCCGGGACAAGCCCTCTTCTCATTACTACCGTCCAGGAGAAGCCCTCTTCTCATTACTACCATCCGGGACAAGCCCTCTTGTCATTACTATCGTCCGGGACAAGCCCACTTCTCATTACTACCGTCCAGGACAAGCCCTCTTCTCATTACTACCTTCCAGGACAAGCACACTTCTCATTACTACCCTCCGGGACATGCCCTCTTCTCATTACTACCGTCCAGGACAAGCCCTCTTCTCATTACTATCATCCGGGACATGCCCTCTTCTCATTTCTACCGTCCAGGACAAGCCATCTTCTCATTACTACCGTCCAGGACAAGCCCTCTTCTCATTACTACCGTCCAGGACAAGCCCTCTTCTCATTACTATCATCCGGGACATGCCCTCTTCTCATTACTACCGTCCAGGACAAGCCCTCTTCTCATTACTACCCTCCAGGACAAGCCCTCTGCTCATTACTACCATCCAGGAGAAGCCCTCTTCTCATTACTACCCTCCAGGACAAGCCCTCTTCTCATTACTACCACCCAGGACAAGCCCTCTTCTCATTACTGCCCTCCAGGACAAGCAACTCTTCTCATTACTACCGTCCAGGACAAGCCCTCTTCTCATTACTACCGTCTGGGACAAGCCCTCTTCTCATTACTACCGTCCGGGAGAAGCCCTCTTCTCATTACTCCCATCCGGGACAAGCCCTCTTCTCATTACTGCCCTCCAGGACATGCCCTCTTCTCATTACTACCCTGCAGGACATGCCCTCTTCTCATTACTACCACCCAGGACAAGCCCTCTTCTCATTACTACCACCCAGGACAAGCCCTCTTCTCATTACTACCCTGCAGGACATGCCCTCTTCTCATTACTACCACCCAGGAGAAGCCCTCTTCTCATTACTACCGTCCGGGACAAGTCCTCTTCTCATTACTATCGACCAGGACTAGCCCTCTTCTCATTACTACCACCCAGGACAAGCCATCTTCTCATTACTACAGTCCAGGACAAGCCCTCTTGTCATTACTACCACCCAGGACAAGCCCTCTTCTCATTACTACCGTCCGGGAGAAGCCCTCTTCTCATTACTACCATCCGGGACAAGCCCTCTTCTCATTACTACCCTCCAGGACAAGCCATCTTCTCATTACTACAGTCCAGGACAAGCCCTCTTCTCATTACTATCGTCTAGGACTAGCCCTCTTCTCATTACTAACACCCAGGACAAGCCCTCTTATCATTACTACCCTCCAGGACAAGCCATCTTCTCATTACTACCGTCCAGGACAAGCCCTCTTCTCATTATTACCGTCCAGGACAAGCCCTCTTCTCATTACTACCCTCCAGGACAAGCCCTCTTCTCATTACTACCCTCCAGGACAGGACCACTTGTCATTACAACCCTCCAGGACAAGCCCTCTTCTCATTGCTACCCTCCAGGACAGGCCCTCTTCTCATTACTACCATCCGGGACATGCCCTCTACTCATTACTACATCCGTGACAATCCCTCTTCTCATTACTACCCTCCAGGACAAGCCCTCTTCTCATTACAACCCTCCAGGACAAGCCCTCTTCTCATTGCTACCCTCCAGGACAGGCCCTCTTCTCATTACTACCATCCGGGACAAGCCCTCTTCTCATTACTACCCTCCGGGACAAGCCCTCTTATCATTACTACCCTCCAGGACAAGCCCTCTTCTCATTACTACCATCCAGGACAAGCCCTCTTCTCATTACTACCCTCCAGGACAAGCCCTCTTCTCATTACTACCATCCGGGACAAGCCCTCTTCTCATTACTACCATCCGGGACAAGCACTCTGATCATTACTACCCTCCAGGACAAGCCCTCTTCTCATTACTACCATCCAGGACAAGCCCTCTTCTCATTACTACCCTCCAGGACAAGCCCTCTTCTCATTACTACTGTCCAGGACATGCCCTCTTCTCATTACTACCGTCCACGACAAGCCCTCTTCTCATTACTACCCTCCAGAACAAGCCCTCTTCGCATTAATACCCTCCAGGACAAGCCCTCTTCTCATTACTACAGGACAAGTCCTCTTCTCATTACTACCGTCCAGGACAAGCTCTCTTCTCATTATTACCGTCCAGGACAAGCCCTCTTCTCATTACTACCCTCCAGGACAAGCCCTCTTCTCATTACTACCGTCCAGGACAAGCCCTCTTCTCATTACTACCATCCGGGACAAGCCCTCTTCTCATTACTACCACCCAGGACAAGCCCTCTTCTCATTACTACCGTCCGGGACAAGCCCTCTTCTCATTACTACCATCTGGGACAAGCCCTCTTCTCATTACTACCATCCGGGACAAGCCCTCTTCTCATTACTACCCTCCAGGACAAGCCCTCTTCTCATTACTATCACCCAGGACAAGCCCTCTTCTCATTACTACCCTCCAGGACAAGCCCTCTTCTCAATACTACCATCCGGGACATGCCCTCTACTCATTACTACCCTCCAGGACAAGCCCTCTTCTCAATACTACCATCCGGGACATGCCCTCTACTCATTACTACCCTCCAGGACAAGCCCTCTTCTCATTACTACCCTCCAGGACAAGCCCTCTTCTCATTACTACAATCAGGGACATGCCCTCTACTCATTACTACCCTCCAGGACAAGCCCACTTCTCATTACTACCCTCCAGGACAAGCCCTCGTCTCATTGCTACCCTCCAGGACAGGCCCTCTTCTCATTACTACCATCCGGGACATGCCCTCTACTCATTACTACATCCGTGACAAGCCCTCTTCTCATTACTACCCTCCAGGACAAGCCCTCTTCTCATTACTACCCTCCAGGACAAGCCCTCTTCTCATTGCTACCCTCCAGGACAGGCCCTCTTCTCATTACTACCATCCGGGACAAGCCCTCTTCTCATTACTACCATCCGGGACAAGCCCTCTTATCATTACTACCCTCCAGGACAAGCCCTCTTCTCATTACTACCCTCCGGGATATGCCCTCTACTCATTACTACCGTCCGGGACAAGCCCTCTTCTCATTACTACCCTCCAGGACAAGCCCTCTTCTCATTACTACCGTCCGGGACAAGCCCTCTTCTCATTACTACCGTCCAGGAGAAGCCCTCTTCTCATTACTACCATCCGGGACAAGCCCTCTTGTCATTACTATCGTCCGGGACAAGCCCACTTCTCATTACTACCGTCCAGGACAAGCCCTCTTCTCATTACTACCTTCCAGGACAAGCCCTCTTCTCATTACCATCATCCGGGACATGCCCTCTTCTCATTTCTACCGTCCAGGACAAGCCATCTTCTCATTACTACCATTCTTGACAAGCCCTCTTCTCATTACTACCCTCCAGGACAAGCCCTCTTCTCATTACTACCCTCCAGGACAAACCCTCTTCTCATTACTACCCTCCAGGACAAGCCCTCTGCTCATTACTACCATCCAGGACAAGCCCTCTTCTCATTACTACCCTCCAGGAGAAGCCCTCTTCTCATTACTACCACCCAGGACAAGCCCTCTTCTCATTACTACCACCCAGGACAAGCCCTCTTCTCATTACTACCGTCCGGGACAAGCCCTCTTCTCATTACTACCGTCCGGGACAAGCCCTCTTCTCATTAATACCCTCCGGGACAGGCTCTCTTCTCATTACCACCCTCCAGGACAAGCTCTCTTCTCATTACCACCACCCAGGACAAGCCCTCTTCTCATTACTGCCCTCCATGACATGCCCTTTTCTCATTACTACCCTGCAGGACATGCCCTCTTCTCATTACTACCACCCAGGACAAGCCCTCTTCTCATTACTACCACCCAGGACAAGCCCTCTTCTCATTATTACCCTGCAGGACATGCCCTCTTCTCATTACTACCACCCAGGAGAAGCCCTCTTCTCATTACTACCGTCCGGGACAAGTCCTCTTCTCATTACTATCGACCAGGACTAGCCCTCTTCTCATTACTATCATCCAGGACTAGCCCTCTTCTCATTACTACCACCCAGGACAAGCCCTCTTCTCATTACTACCCTGCAGGACAAGCCATCTTCTCATTACTACAGTCCAGGACAAGCCCTCTTGTCATTACTACCACCCAGAACAATCCCTCTTCTCATTACAACCGTCCGGGAGAAGCCCTCTTCTCATTACTACCATCCGGGACAAGCCCTCTTCTCATTACTACCCTCCAGGACAAGCCATCTTCTCATTACTACAGTCCAGGACAAGCCCTCTTCTGATTACTACCACCCAGGACAAGCCCTCTTCTCATTACTATCGTCTAGGACTAGCCCTCTTCTCATTACTACCACCCAGGACAAGCCCTCTTATCATTACTACCTTCCAGGACAAGCCATCTTCTCATTACTACAGTCCAGTACAAGCCCTCTTCTCATTACTATCGTCCAGGACTAGCCCTCTTCTGATTACTATCATCCAGGACTAGCCATCTTCTCATTACTACCACCCAGGACAAGCCCTCTTCTCATTACTACCCTCCAGCAGTCGCCCTCTTCTCATCACTACCGTCCAGTACAAGCCCTCTTCTCATTACTACCATCCAGGACAAGCCATCTTCTCATCACTACCGTCCAGGACAAGCCCTCTTCTCATTACTACCCTCCAGGACAAGCCCTCTTCTCATTTCTACCATCCAGGACAAGCCCTCTTCTCATTACTACCCTCCAGGACAAGCCCTCTTCTCATTACTATCACCCAGGACAAGCCCTCTTCTCATTACTACCCTCCAGGACAAGCCCTCTTCTCATTACTACCATCCGGGACATGCCCTCTACTCATTACTACCCTCCAGGACAAGCCCTCTTCTCATTACTACCATCCGGGACATGCCCTCTACTCATTACTACCCTCCAGGACAAGCCCTCTTGTCATTACTACCCTCCAGGACAAGCCCTCTTCTCATTACTACAATCCGGGACATGCCCTCTACTCATTACTACCCTCCAGGACAAGCCCACTTCTCATTGCTACCCTCCAGGACAGGCCCTCTTCTCATTACTACCATCCGGGACATGCCCTCTACTCATTACTACATCCGTGACAAGCCCTCTTCTCATTACTACCCTCCAGGTCAAGCCCTCTTCTCATTACTACCCTCCAGGAGAAGCCCTCTTCTCATTGCTACCCTCCAGGACAGGCCCTCTTCTCATTACTACCATCCGGGACAAGCCCTCTTCTCATTACTACCATCCGGGACAAGCAGTCTTATCATTACTACCCTCCAGGACAAGCCCTCTTCTCATTACTACCCTCCGGGACATGCCCTCTACTCATTACTACCGTCCGGGACAAGCCCTCTTCTCATTACTACCGTCCAGGACAAGCCCTCTTCTCATTACTACCACCCAGGACAAGCCCTCTTCTCATTACTACCCTCCAGGACAAGCAACTCTTCTCATTACTACCGTCCAGGACAAGCCCTCTTCTCATTACTACCGTCTGGGACAAGCCCTCTTCTCATTACTACCGTCCGGGAGAAGCCCTCTTCTCATTACTACCATCCGGGACAAGCCCTCTTCTCATTACTGCCCTCCAGGACATGCCCTCTTCTCATTACTACCCTGCAGGACATGCCCTCTTCTCATTACTACCACCCAGGACAAGCCCTCTTCTCATTACTACCACCCAGGACAAGCCCTCTTCTCATTACTACCCTGCAGGACATGCCCTCTTCTCATTACTACCACCCAGGAGAAGCCCTCTTCTCATTACTACCGTCCGGGACAAGTCCTCTTCTCATTACTATCGACCAGGACTAGCCCTCTTCTCATTACTATCATCCAGGTCTAGCCCTCTTCTCATTACTACCACCCAGGACAAGCCCTCTTCTCATTACTACCCTCCAGGACAAGCCATCTTCTCATTACTACAGTCCAGGACAAGCCCTCTTGTCATTACTACCACCCAGGACAAGCCCTCTTCTCATTACTACCGTCCGGGAGAAGCCCTCTTCTCATTACTACCATCCGGGACAAGCCCTCTTCTCATTACTACCCTCCAGGACAAGCCATCTTCTCATTACTACAGTCCAGGACAAGCCCTCTTCTCATTACTATCGTCTAGGACTAGCCCTCTTCTCATTACTACCACCCAGGACAAGCCCTCTTATCATTACTACCCTCCAGGACAAGCCATCTTCTCATTACTACAGTCCAGGACAAGCCATCTTCTCATTACTACCCTCCAGGACTCGCCCTCTTCTCATTACTACCATCCAGTACAAGCCCTCTTCTCATTACTATCGTCCAGGACTAGCCCTCTTCTCATTACTATCATCCAGGACTAGCCCTCTTCTCATTACTACCACCCAGGACAAGCCCTCTTCTCATTACTACCCTGCAGGACATGCCCTCTTCTCATTACTACCACCCAGGAGAAGCCCTCTTCTCATTACTACCCTCCAGGACAAGCCCTCTTCTCATTTCTACCATCCAGGACAAGCCCTCTTCTCATTACTACCATCCGGGACAAGCCCTCTTCTCATGACTACCCTCCAGGACAAGCCCTCTTCTCATTACTATCACCCAGGACAAGCCCTCTTCTCATTACTACCCTCCAGGACAAGCCCTCTTCTCAATACTACCATCCGGGACATGCCCTCTACTCATTACTACCCTCCAGGACAAGCCCTCTTCTCAATACTACCATCCGGGACATGCCCTCTACTCATTACTACCCTCCAGGACAAGCCCTCTTCTCATTACTACCCTCCAGGACAAGCCCTCTTCTCATTACTACAATCAGGGACATGCCCTCTACTCATTACTACCCTCCAGGACAAGCCCACTTCTCATTACTACCCTCCAGGACAAGCCCTCGTCTCATTGATACCCTCCAGGACAGGCCCTCTTCTCATTACTACCATCCGGGACATGCCCTCTACTCATTACTACATCCGTGACAAGCCCTCTTCTCATTACTACCCTCCAGGACAAGCCCTCTTCTCATTACTACCCTCCAGGACAAGCCCTCTTCTCATTGCTACCCTCCAGGACAGGCCCTCTTCTCATTACTACCATCCGGGACAAGCCCTCTTCTCATTACTACCATCCGGGACAAGCCCTCTTATCATTACTACCCTCCAGGACAAGCCCTCTTCTCATTACTACCCTCCGGGATATGCCCTCTACTCATTACTACCGTCCGGGACAAGCCCTCTTCTCATTACTACCCTCCAGGACAAGCCCTCTTCTCATTACTACCGTCCGGGACAAGCCCTCTTCTCATTACTACCGTCCAGGAGAAGCCCTCTTCTCATTACTACCATCCGGGACAAGCCCTCTTGTCATTACTATCGTCCGGGACAAGCCCACTTCTCATTACTACCGTCCAGGACAAGCCCTCTTCTCATTACTACCTTCCAGGACAAGCCCTCTTCTCATTACCATCATCCGGGACATGCCCTCTTCTCATTTCTACCGTCCAGGACAAGCCATCTTCTCATTACTACCATTCTTGACAAGCCCTCTTCTCATTACTACCGTCCAGGACAAGCCCTCTTCTCATTACTATCATCCGGGACATGCCCTCTTCTCATTACTACCGTCCAGGACAAACCCTCTTCTCATTACTACCCTCCAGGACAAGCCCTCTGCTCATTACTACCATCCAGGACAAGCCCTCTTCTCATTACTACCCTCCAGGACAAGCCCTCTTCTCATTACTACCACCCAGGACAAGCCCTCTTCTCATTACTACCACCCAGGACAAGCCCTCTTCTCATTACTACCGTCCGGGACAAGCCCTCTTCTCATTACTACCGTCCGGGACAAGCCCTCTTCTCATTAATACCCTCCGGGACAGGCTCTCTTCTCATTACCACCCTCCAGGACAAGCTCTCTTCTCATTACCACCACCCAGGTCAAGCCCTCTTCTCATTACTACCCTCCAGGACAAGCCCTCTTCTCATTGCTACCCTCCAGGACAGGCCCTCTTCTCATTACTACCATCCGGGACAAGCCCTCTTCTCATTACTACCATCCGGGACAAGCAGTCTTCTCATTACTACCCTCCAGGACAAGCCCTCTTCTCATTACTACCCTCCAGGACAAGCCCTCTTCTCATTACTACCGTCCGGGACAAGCCCTCTTCTCATTACTACCGTCCAGGAGAAGCCCTCTTCTCATTACTACCATCCGGGACAAGCCCTCTTGTCATTACTATCGTCCGGGACAAGCCCACTTCTCATTACTACCGTCCAGGACAAGCCCTCTTCTCATTACTACCTTCCAGGACAAGCCCTCTTCTCATTACCATCATCCGGGACATGCCCTCTTCTCATTTCTACCGTCCAGGACAAGCCATCTTCTCATTACTACCATTCTTGACAAGCCCTCTTCTCATTACTACCGTCCAGGACAAGCCCTCTTCTCATTACTATCATCCGGGACATGCCCTCTTCTCATTACTACCGTCCAGGACAAACCCTCTTCTCATTACTACCCTCCAGGACAAGCCCTCTGCTCATTACTACCATCCAGGACAAGCCCTCTTCTCATTACTACCCTCCAGCAGTCGCCCTCTTCTCATCACTACCGTCCAGTACAAGCCCTCTTCTCATTACTACCATCCAGGACAAGCCATCTTCTCATCACTACCGTCCAGTACAAGCCCTCTTCTCATTACAACCGTCCAGGACAAGCCCTCTTCTCATTACTACCCTCCAGGACAAGCCCTCTTCTCATTTCTACCATCCAGGACAAGCCCTCTTCTCATTACTACCCTCCAGGACAAGCCCTCTTCTCATTACTATCACCCAGGACAAGCCCTCTTCTCATTACTACCCTCCAGGACAAGCCCTCTTCTCATTACTACCATCCGGGACATGCCCTCTACTCATTACTACCCTCCAGGACAAGCCCTCTTCTCATTACTACCATCCGGGACATGCCCTCTACTCATTACTACCCTCCAGGACAAGCCCTCTTCTCATTACTACCCTCCAGGACAAGCCCTCTTCTCATTACTACAATCCGGGACATGCCCTCTACTCATTACTACCCTCCAGGACAAGCCCACTTCTCATTGCTACCCTCCAGGACAGGCCCTCTTCTCATTACTACCATCCGGGACATGCCCTCTACTCATTACTACATCCGTGACAAGCCCTCTTCTCATCACTACCCTCCAGGTCAAGCCCTCTTCTCATTACTACCCTCCAGGACAAGCCCTCTTCTCATTGCTACCCTCCAGGACAGGCCCTCTTCTCATTACTACGATCCGGGACAAGCCCTCTTCTCATTACTACCATCCGGGACAAGCAGTCTTATCATTACTACCCTCCAGGACAAGCCCTCTTCTCATTACTACCCTCCAGGACATGCCCTCTACTCATTACTACCGTCCGGGACAAGCCCTCTTCTCATTACTACCCTCCAGGACAAGCCCTCTTCTCATTACTACCGTCCGGGACAAGCCCTCTTCTCATTACTACCGTCCAGGAGAAGCCCTCTTCTCATTACTACCATCCGGGACAAGCCCTCTTGTCATTACTATCGTCCGGGACAAGCCCACTTCTCATTACTACCGTCCAGGACAAGCCCTCTTCTCATTACTACCTTCCAGGACAAGCACTCTTCTCATTACTACCCTCCGGGACATGCCCTCTTCTCATTACTACCGTCCAGGACAAGCCCTCTTCTCATTACTATCATCCGGGACATGCCCTCTTCTCATTTCTACCGTCCAGGACAAGCCATCTTCTCATTACTACCGTCCAGGACAAGCCCTCTTCTCATTACTACCGTCCAGGACAAGCCCTCTTCTCATTACTATCATCCGGGACATGCCCTCTTCTCATTACTACCGTCCAGGACAAGCCCTCTTCTCATTACTACCCTCCAGGACAAGCCCTCTGCTCATTACTACCATCCAGGAGAAGCCCTCTTCTCATTACTACCCTCCAGGAGAAGCCCTCTTCTCATTACTACCACCCAGGACAAGCCCTCTTCTCATTACTGCCCTCCAGGACAAGCAACTCTTCTCATTACTACCGTCCAGGACAAGCCCTCTTCTCATTACTACCGTCTGGGACAAGCCCTCTTCTCATTACTACCGTCCGGGAGAAGCCCTCTTCTCATTACTCCCATCCGGGACAAGCCCTCTTCTCATTACTGCCCTCCAGGACATGCCCTCTTCTCATTACTACCCTGCAGGACATGCCCTCTTCTCATTACTACCACCCAGGACAAGCCCTCTTCTCATTACTACCACCCAGGACAAGCCCTCTTCTCATTACTACCCTGCAGGACATGCCCTCTTCTCATTACTACCACCCAGGAGAAGCCCTCTTCTCATTACTACCGTCCGGGACAAGTCCTCTTCTCATTACTATCGACCAGGACTAGCCCTCTTCTCATTACTATCATCCAGGACTAGCCCTCTTCTCATTACTACCACCCAGGACAAGCCCTCTTCTCATTACTACCCTCCAGGACAAGCCATCTTCTCATTACTACAGTCCAGGACAAGCCCTCTTGTCATTACTACCACCCAGGACAAGCCCTCTTCTCATTACTACCGTCCGGGAGAAGCCCTCTTCTCATTACTACCATCCGGGACAAGCCCTCTTCTCATTACTACCCTCCAGGACAAGCCATCTTCTCATTACTACAGTCCAGGACAAGCCCTCTTCTCATTACTATCGTCTAGGACTAGCCCTCTTCTCATTACTACCCTCCAGGACAAGCCTTCTTCTCATTACTACAATCCGGGACATGCCCTCTACTCATTACTACCCTCCAGGACAAGCCCACTTCTCATTGCTACCCTCCAGGACAGGCCCTCTTCTCATTACTACCATCCGGGACATGCCCTCTACTCATTACTACATCCGTGACAAGCCCTCTTCTCATTACTACCCTCCAGGTCAAGCCCTCTTCTCATTACTACCCTCCAGGACAAGCCCTCTTCTCATTGCTACCCTCCAGGACAGGCCCTCTTCTCATTACTACGATCCGGGACAAGCCCTCTTCTCATTACTACCATCCGGGACAAGCAGTCTTATCATTACTACCCTCCAGGACAAGCCCTCTTCTCATTACTACCCTCCAGGACATGCCCTCTACTCATTACTACCGTCCGGGACAAGCCCTCTTCTCATTACTACCCTCCAGGACAAGCCCTCTTCTCATTACTACCGTCCGGGACAAGCCCTCTTCTCATTACTACCGTCCAGGAGAAGCCCTCTTCTCATTACTACCATCCGGGACAAGCCCTCTTGTCATTACTATCGTCCGGGACAAGCCCACTTCTCATTACTACCGTCCAGGACAAGCCCTCTTCTCATTACTACCTTCCAGGACAAGCACACTTCTCATTACTACCCTCCGGGACATGCCCTCTTCTCATTACTACCGTCCAGGACAAGCCCTCTTCTCATTACTATCATCCGGGACATGCCCTCTTCTCATTTCTACCGTCCAGGACAAGCCATCTTCTCATTACTACCGTCCAGGACAAGCCCTCTTCTCATTACTACCGTCCAGGACAAGCCCTCTTCTCATTACTATCATCCGGGACATGCCCTCTTCTCATTACTACCGTCCAGGACAAGCCCTCTTCTCATTACTACCCTCCAGGACAAGCCCTCTGCTCATTACTACCATCCAGGAGAAGCCCTCTTCTCATTACTACCCTCCAGGACAAGCCCTCTTCTCATTACTACCACCCAGGACAAGCCCTCTTCTCATTACTGCCCTCCAGGACAAGCAACTCTTCTCATTACTACCGTCCAGGACAAGCCCTCTTCTCATTACTACCGTCTGGGACAAGCCCTCTTCTCATTACTACCGTCCGGGAGAAGCCCTCTTCTCATTACTCCCATCCGGGACAAGCCCTCTTCTCATTACTGCCCTCCAGGACATGCCCTCTTCTCATTACTACCCTGCAGGACATGCCCTCTTCTCATTACTACCACCCAGGACAAGCCCTCTTCTCATTACTACCACCCAGGACAAGCCCTCTTCTCATTACTACCCTGCAGGACATGCCCTCTTCTCATTACTACCACCCAGGAGAAGCCCTCTTCTCATTACTACCGTCCGGGACAAGTCCTCTTCTCATTACTATCGACCAGGACTAGCCCTCTTCTCATTACTACCACCCAGGACAAGCCCTCTTCTCATTACTACCCTCCAGGACAAGCCATCTTCTCATTACTACAGTCCAGGACAAGCCATCTTGTCATTACTACCACCCAGGACAAGCCCTCTTCTCATTACTACCGTCCGGGAGAAGCCCTCTTCTCATTACTACCATCCGGGACAAGCCCTCTTCTCATTACTACCCTCCAGGACAA
This sequence comes from Hypanus sabinus, assembly GCF_030144855.1. Lineage (NCBI taxonomy): Eukaryota > Metazoa > Chordata > Chondrichthyes > Myliobatiformes > Dasyatidae > Hypanus > Hypanus sabinus. The sequence goes on along the minus strand of NW_026781590.1, from coordinate 94,223 downwards.
GCCATCTTCTCATTACTACAGTCCAGGACAAGCCCTCTTCTCATTACTATCGTCTAGGACTAGCCCTCTTCTCATTACTAACACCCAGGACAAGCCCTCTTATCATTACTACCCTCCAGGACAAGCCATCTTCTCATTACTACCGTCCAGGACAAGCCCTCTTCTCATTATTACCGTCCAGGACAAGCCCTCTTCTCATTACTACCCTCCAGGACAAGCCCTCTTCTCATTACTACCCTCCAGGACAGGACCACTTGTCATTACAACCCTCCAGGACAAGCCCTCTTCTCATTGCTACCCTCCAGGACAGGCCCTCTTCTCATTACTACCATCCGGGACATGCCCTCTACTCATTACTACATCCGTGACAATCCCTCTTCTCATTACTACCCTCCAGGACAAGCCCTCTTCTCATTACAACCCTCCAGGACAAGCCCTCTTCTCATTGCTACCCTCCAGGACAGGCCCTCTTCTCATTACTACCATCCGGGACAAGCCCTCTTCTCATTACTACCCTCCGGGACAAGCCCTCTTATCATTACTACCCTCCAGGACAAGCCCTCTTCTCATTACTACCATCCAGGACAAGCCCTCTTCTCATTACTACCCTCCAGGACAAGCCCTCTTCTCATTACTACCATCCGGGACAAGCCCTCTTCTCATTACTACCATCCGGGACAAGCCCTCTGATCATTACTACCCTCCAGGACAAGCCCTCTTCTCATTACTACCATCCAGGACAAGCCCTCTTCTCATTACTACCCTCCAGGACAAGCCCTCTTCTCATTACTACTGTCCAGGACATGCCCTCTTCTCATTACTACCGTCCACGACAAGCCCTCTTCTCATTACTACCCTCCAGAACAAGCCCTCTTCGCATTAATACCCTCCAGGACAAGCCCTCTTCTCATTACTACAGGACAAGTCCTCTTCTCATTACTACCGTCCAGGACAAGCTCTCTTCTCATTATTACCGTCCAGGACAAGCCCTCTTCTCATTACTACCCTCCAGGACAAGCCCTCTTCTCATTACTACCGTCCAGGACAAGCCCTCTTCTCATTACTACCATCCGGGACAAGCCCTCTTCTCATTACTACCACCCAGGACAAGCCCTCTTCTCATTACTACCGTCCGGGACAAGCCCTCTTCTCATTACTACCATCTGGGACAAGCCCTCTTCTCATTACTACCATCCGGGACAAGCCCTCTTCTCATTACTACCCTCCAGGACAAGCCCTCTTCTCATTACTATCACCCAGGACAAGCCCTCTTCTCATTACTACCCTCCAGGACAAGCCCTCTTCTCAATACTACCATCCGGGACATGCCCTCTACTCATTACTACCCTCCAGGACAAGCCCTCTTCTCAATACTACCATCCGGGACATGCCCTCTACTCATTACTACCCTCCAGGACAAGCCCTCTTCTCATTACTACCCTCCAGGACAAGCCCTCTTCTCATTACTACAATCAGGGACATGCCCTCTACTCATTACTACCCTCCAGGACAAGCCCACTTCTCATTACTACCCTCCAGGACAAGCCCTCGTCTCATTGCTACCCTCCAGGACAGGCCCTCTTCTCATTACTACCATCCGGGACATGCCCTCTACTCATTACTACATCCGTGACAAGCCCTCTTCTCATTACTACCCTCCAGGACAAGCCCTCTTCTCATTACTACCCTCCAGGACAAGCCCTCTTCTCATTGCTACCCTCCAGGACAGGCCCTCTTCTCATTACTACCATCCGGGACAAGCCCTCTTCTCATTACTACCATCTGGGACAAGCCCTCTTATCATTACTACCCTCCAGGACAAGCCCTCTTCTCATTACTACCCTCCGGGATATGCCCTCTACTCATTACTACCGTCCGGGACAAGCCCTCTTCTCATTACTACCCTCCAGGACAAGCCCTCTTCTCATTACTACCGTCCGGGACAAGCCCTCTTCTCATTACTACCGTCCAGGAGAAGCCCTCTTCTCATTACTACCATCCGGGACAAGCCCTCTTGTCATTACTATCGTCCGGGACAAGCCCACTTCTCATTACTACCGTCCAGGACAAGCCCTCTTCTCATTACTACCTTCCAGGACAAGCCCTCTTCTCATTACCATCATCCGGGACATGCCCTCTTCTCATTTCTACCGTCCAGGACAAGCCATCTTCTCATTACTACCATTCTTGACAAGCCCTCTTCTCATTACTACCCTCCAGGACAAGCCCTCTTCTCATTACTACCCTCCAGGACAAACCCTCTTCTCATTACTACCCTCCAGGACAAGCCCTCTGCTCATTACTACCATCCAGGACAAGCCCTCTTCTCATTACTACCCTCCAGGAGAAGCCCTCTTCTCATTACTACCACCCAGGACAAGCCCTCTTCTCATTACTACCACCCAGGACAAGCCCTCTTCTCATTACTACCGTCCGGGACAAGCCCTCTTCTCATTACTACCGTCCGGGACAAGCCCTCTTGTCAGTACTACACTCCAGGACAAGCTCTCTTCTCATTACCACCACCCAGGACAAGCCCTCTTCTCATTACTGCCCTCCATGACATGCCCTTTTCTCATTACTACCCTGCAGGACATGCCCTCTTCTCATTACTACCACCCAGGACACGCCCTCTTCTCATTACTACCACCCAGGACAAGCCCTCTTCTCATTATTACCCTGCAGGACATGCCCTCTTCTCATTACTACCACCCAGGAGAAGCCCTCTTCTCATTACTACCGTCCGGGACAAGTCCTCTTCTCATTACTATCGACCAGGACTAGCCCTCTTCTCATTACTATCATCCAGGACTAGCCCTCTTCTCATTACTACCACCCAGGACAAGCCCTCTTCTCATTACTACCCTGCAGGACAAGCCATCTTCTCATTACTACAGTCCAGGACAAGCCCTCTTGTCATTACTACCACCCAGAACAAGCCCTCTTCTCATTACAACCGTCCGGGAGAAGCCCTCTTCTCATTACTACCATCCGGGACAAGCCCTCTTCTCATTACTACCCTCCAGGACAAGCCATCTTCTCATTACTACAGTCCAGGACAAGCCCTCTTCTGATTACTATCGTCTAGGACTAGCCCTCTTCTCATTACTACCACCCAGGACAAGCCCTCTTATCATTACTACCTTCCAGGACAAGCCATCTTCTCATTACTACAGTCCAGTACAAGCCCTCTTCTCATTACTATCGTCCAGGACTAGCCCTCTTCTGATTACTATCATCCAGGACTAGCCATCTTCTCATTACTACCACCCAGGACAAGCCCTCTTCTCATTACTACCCTCCAGCAGTCGCCCTCTTCGCATCACTACCGTCCAGTACAAGCCCTCTTCTCATTACTACCATCCAGGACAAGCCATCTTCTCATCACTACCGTCCAGGACAAGCCCTCTTCTCATTACTACCCTCCAGGACAAGCCCTCTTCTCATTTCTACCATCCAGGACAAGCCCTCTTCTCATTACTACCCTCCAGGACAAGCCCTCTTCTCATTACTATCACCCAGGACAAGCCCTCTTCTCATTACTACCCTCCAGGACAAGCCCTCTTCTCATTACTACCATCCGGGACATGCCCTCTACTCATTACTACCCTCCAGGACAAGCCCTCTTCTCATTACTACCATCCGGGACATGCCCTCTACTCATTACTACCCTCCAGGACAAGCCCTCTTGTCATTACTACCCTCCAGGACAAGCCCTCTTCTCATTACTACAATCCGGGACATGCCCTCTACTCATTACTACCCTCCAGGACAAGCCCACTTCTCATTGCTACCCTCCAGGACAGGCCCTCTTCTCATTACTACCATCCGGGACATGCCCTCTACTCATTACTACATCCGTGACAAGCCCTCTTCTCATTACTACCCTCCAGGTCAAGCCCTCTTCTCATTACTACCCTCAAGGACAAGCCCTCTTCTCATTGCTACCCTCCAGGACAGGCCCTCTTCTCATTACTACCATCCGGGACAAGCCCTCTTCTCATTACTACCATCCGGGACAAGCAGTCTTATCATTACTACCCTCCAGGACAAGCCCTCTTCTCATTACTACCCTCCGGGACATGCCCTCTACTCATTACTACCGTCCGGGACAAGCCCTCTTCTCATTACTACCGTCCAGGACAAGCCCTCTTCTCATTACTACCACCCAGGACAAGCCCTCTTCTCATTACTACCCTCCAGGACAAGCAACTCTTCTCATTACTACCGTCCAGGACAAGCCCTCTTCTCATTACTACCGTCTGGGACAAGCCCTCTTCTCATTACTACCGTCCGGGAGAAGCCCTCTTCTCATTACTACCATCCGGGACAAGCCCTCTTCTCATTACTGCCCTCCAGGACATGCCCTCTTCTGATTACTACCCTGCAGGACATGCCCTCTTCTCATTACTACCACCCAGGACAAGCCCTCTTCTCATTACTACCACCCAGGACAAGCCCTCTTCTCATTACTACCCTGCAGGACATGCCCTCTTCTCATTACTACCACCCAGGAGAAGCCCTCTTCTCATTACTACCGTCCGGGACAAGTCCTCTTCTCATTACTATCGACCAGGACTAGCCCTCTTCTCATTACTATCATCCAGGTCTAGCCCTCTTCTCATTACTACCCTCCAGGACAAGCCATCTTCTCATTACTACAGTCCAGGACAAGCCCTCTTGTCATTACTACCACCCAGGACAAGCCCTCTTCTCATTACTACCGTCCGGGAGAAGCCCTCTTCTCATTACTACCATCCGGGACAAGCCCTCTTCTCATTACTACCCTCCAGGACAAGCCATCTTCTCATTACTACAGTCCAGGACAAGCCCTCTTCTCATTACTATCGTCTAGGACTAGCCCTCTTCTCATTACTACCACCCAGGACAAGCCCTCTTATCATTACTACCCTCCAGGACAAGCCATCTTCTCATTACTACAGTCCAGGACAAGCCATCTTCTCATTACTACCCTCCAGGACTCGCCCTCTTCTCATTACTACCATCCAGTACAAGCCCTCTTCTCATTACTATCGTCCAGGACTAGCCCTCTTCTCATTACTATCATCCAGGACTAGCCCTCTTCTCATTACTACCACCCAGGACAAGCCCTCTTCTCATTACTACCCTGCAGGACATGCCCTCTTCTCATTACTACCACCCAGGAGAAGCCCTCTTCTCATTACTACCCTCCAGGACAAGCCCTCTTCTCATTTCTACCATCCAGGACAAGCCCTCTTCTCATTACTACCATCCGGGACAAGCCCTCTTCTCATGACTACCCTCCAGGACAAGCCCTCTTCTCATTACTATCACCCAGGACAAGCCCTCTTCTCATTACTACCCTCCAGGACAAGCCCTCTTCTCAATACTACCATCCGGGACATGCCCTCTACTCATTACTACCCTCCAGGACAAGCCCTCTTCTCAATACTACCATCCGGGACATGCCCTCTACTCATTACTACCCTCCAGGACAAGCCCTCTTCTCATTACTACCCTCCAGGACAAGCCCTCTTCTCATTACTACAATCAGGGACATGCCCTCTACTCATTACTACCCTCCAGGACAAGCCCACTTCTCATTACTACCCTCCAGGACAAGCCCTCGTCTCATTGATACCCTCCAGGACAGGCCCTCTTCTCATTACTACCATCCGGGACATGCCCTCTACTCATTACTACATCCGTGACAAGCCCTCTTCTCATTACTACCCTCCAGGACAAGCCCTCTTCTCATTACTACCCTCCAGGACAAGCCCTCTTCTCATTGCTACCCTCCAGGACAGGCCCTCTTCTCATTACTACCATCCGGGACAAGCCCTCTTCTCATTACTACCATCCGGGACAAGCCCTCTTATCATTACTACCCTCCAGGACAAGCCCTCTTCTCATTACTACCCTCCGGGATATGCCCTCTACTCATTACTACCGTCCGGGACAAGCCCTCTTCTCATTACTACCCTCCAGGACAAGCCCTCTTCTCATTACTACCGTCCGGGACAAGCCCTCTTCTCATTACTACCGTCCAGGAGAAGCCCTCTTCTCATTACTACCATCCGGGACAAGCCCTCTTGTCATTACTATCGTCCGGGACAAGCCCACTTCTCATTACTACCGTCCAGGACAAGCCCTCTTCTCATTACTACCTTCCAGGACAAGCCCTCTTCTCATTACCATCATCCGGGACATGCCCTCTTCTCATTTCTACCGTCCAGGACAAGCCATCTTCTCATTACTACCATTCTTGACAAGCCCTCTTCTCATTACTACCGTCCAGGACAAGCCCTCTTCTCATTACTATCATCCGGGACATGCCCTCTTCTCATTACTACCGTCCAGGACAAACCCTCTTCTCATTACTACCCTCCAGGACAAGCCCTCTGCTCATTACTACCATCCAGGACAAGCCCTCTGCTCATTACTACCATCCAGGACAAGCCCTCTTCTCATTACTACCCTCCAGGACAAGCCCTCTTCTCATTACTACCACCCAGGACAAGCCCTCTTCTCATTACTACCACCCAGGACAAGCCCTCTTCTCATTACTACCGTCCGGGACAAGCCCTCTTCTCATTACTACCGTCCGGGACAAGCCCTCTTCTCATTAATACCCTCCGGGACAGGCTCTCTTCTCATTACCACCCTCCAGGACAAGCTCTCTTCTCATTACCACCACCCAGGTCAAGCCCTCTTCTCATTACTACCCTCCAGGACAAGCCCTCTTCTCATTGCTACCCTCCAGGACAGGCCCTCTTCTCATTACTAACATCCGGGACAAGCCCTCTTCTCATTACTACCATCCGGGACAAGCAGTCTTCTCATTACTACCCTCCAGGACAAGCCCTCTTCTCATTACTACCCTCCGGGACATGCCCTCTACTCATTACTACCGTCCGGGACAAGCCCTCTTCTCATTACTACCCTCCAGGACAAGCCCTCTTCTCATTACTACCGTCCGGGACAAGCCCTCTTCTCATTACTACCGTCCAGGAGAAGCCCTCTTGTCATTACTACCATCCGGGACAAGCCCTCTTGTCATTACTATCGTCCGGGACAAGCCCACTTCTCATTACTACCGTCCAGGACAAGCCCTCTTCTCATTACTACCTTCCAGGACAAGCCCTCTTCTCATTACTACCCTCCGGGACATGCCCTCTTCTGATTACTACCGTCCAGGACAAGCCCTCTTCTCATTACTATCATCCGGGACATGCCCTCTTCTCATTTCTACCGTCCAGGACAAGCCATCTTCTCATTACTACCATCCAGGACAAGCCCTCTTCTCATTACTACCGTCCAGGACAAGCCCTCTTCTCATTACTATCATCCGGGACATGCCCTCTTCTCATTACTACCGTCCAGGACAAGCCCTCTTCTCATTACTACCCTCCAGGACAAGCCCTCTGCTCATTACTACCATCCAGGACAAGCCCTCTTCTCATTACTACCCTCCAGGACAAGCCCTCTTCTCATTACTACCACCCAGGACAAGCCCTCTTCTCATTACTACCACCCAGGACAAACCCTCTTCTCATTACTACCGTCCGGGACAAGCCCTCTTCTCATTACTACCGTCCGGGACAGGCCCTCTTCTCATTACCACCCTCCAGGACAAGCTCTCTTCTCATTACCACCACCCAGGACAAGCCCTCTTCTCATTACTGCCCTCCAGGACATGCCCTCTTCTCATTACTACCCTGCAGGACATGCCCTCTTCTCATTACTACCACCCAGGACAAGCCCTCTTCTCATTACTACCACCCAGGACAAGCCCTCTTCTCATTACTACCCTGCAGGACATGCCCTCTTCTCATTACTACCACCCAGGAGAAGCCCTCTTCTCATTACTACCGTCCGGGACAAGTCCTCTTCTCATTACTATCGACCAGGACTAGCCCTCTTCTCATTACTATCATCCAGGACTAGCCCTCTTCTCATTACTACCACCCAGGACAAGCCCTCTTCTCATTACTACCCTCCAGGACAAGCCATCTTCTCATTACTACAGTCCAGGACAAGCCCTCTTGTCATTACTACCACCCAGGACAAGCCCTCTTCTCATTACTACCGTCCGGGAGAAGCCCTCTTCTCATTACTACCATCCGGGACAAGCCCTCTTCTCATTACTACCCTCCAGGACAAGCCATCTTCTCATTACTACAGTCCAGGACAAGCCCTCTTCTCATTACTATCGTCAAGGACTAGCCCTCTTCTCATTACTACCACCCAGGTCAAGCCCTCTTATCATTACTACCCTCCAGGACAAGCCATCGTCTCATTACTACAGTCCAGGACAAGCCAGCTTCTCATTACTACCCTCCAGGACTCGCCCTGTTCTCATTACTACCATCCAGTACAAGCCCTCTTCTCATTACTACCATCCGGGACAAGCCCTCTTCTCATTACTATCGTCCAGGACTAGCCCTCTTCTCATTACTATCATCCAGGACTAGCCCTCTTCTCATTACTACCACCCAGGACAAGCCCTCTTCTCATTACTACCCTCCAGCACTCGCCCTCTTCTCATTACTACCCTCCAGGACAAGCCCACTTCTCATTGCTACCCTCCAGGACAGGCCCTCTTCTCATTACTACCATCCGGGACATGCCCTCTACTCATTACTACATCCGTGACAAGCCCTCTACTCATTACTAACCTGCAGGACAAGCCTTCTTCTCATTACTACTGTCCAGGACAAGCCCTCTTCTCATTACTACCCTCCAGGACAAGCCCTCTTCTCATTACTACCGTCCAGGACAAGCCCTCTTGTCATTACTACCCTCCAGGACTCGCCCTCTTCTCATTACGACCGTCCTGGACAAGCCCTCTTCTCATTACTACTGTCCAGGACAAGCCCTCTTCTCATTACTACCCTCCAGGACAAGCCCTCTTCTCATTACTACCACCCAGGACAAGCCCACTTCTCATTACGACCGTCCAGGACAAGCCCTCTTGTCATTACTACCGTCCAGGACAAGCCCTCTTCTCATTACGACCGTCCAGGACAACCCCTCTTCTCATTACTACCACCCAGGACAAGCCCACTTCTCATTACTACCGTCCAGGACAAGCCCTCTTCTCATTACTACCATCCGGGACAAGCCCTCTTCTCATTACTACCCTGCAGGACAAACCTTCTTCTCATTACTACTGTCCAGGACAAGACCTCTTCTCATTACTACCCTCCAGGACAAGCCCTCTTCTCATTACTACCGTCCAGGACAAGCCCTCTTCTCATTACTACCATCCAGGACAAGCCCTCTTCTCATTACTACCCTCCAGCACTCGCCCTCTTCTCATTACTACCGTCCAGGAGAAGCCCTCTTCTCATTACTACCACCCAGGACAAGCCCTCTTCTCATTACTACCCTCCAGCACTCGCCCTCTTCTCATTACTACCGTCCAGGAGAAGCCCTCTTCTCATTACTACCATCCGGGACAAGCCCTCTTCTCATTACTACCCTGCAGGACAAGCCCTCTTCTCATTACTACCCTCCAGCACTCGCCCTCTTCTCATTACTACCGTCCAGGAGAAGCCCTCTTCTCATTACTACCATCCGGGACAAGCCCTCTTCTCATTACTAACCTGCAGGACAAGCCTTCTTCTCATTACTACTGTCCAGGACAAGCCCTCTTCTCATTACTACCCTCCAGGACAAGCCCTCTTCTCATTACTACCGTCCAGGACAAGCCCTCTTGTCATTACTACCCTCCAGGACTTGCCCTCTTCTCATTACTACCGTCCTGGACAAGCCCTCTTCTCATTACTACTGTCCAGGACAAGCCCTCTTCTCATTACTACCCTCCAGGACAAGCCCTCTTCTCATTACTACCACCCAGGACAAGCCCACTTCTCATTACGACCGTCCAGGACAAGCCCTCTTGTCATTACTACCGTCCAGGACAAGCCCTCTTCTCATTACGACCGTCCAGGACAACCCCTCTTCTCATTACTACCGCCGAGGACAAGCCCACTTCTCATTACTACCGTCCAGGACAAGCCCTCTTCTCATTACTACCATCCGGGACAAGCCCTCTTCTCATTACTACCCTGCAGGACAAATCTTCTTCTCATTACTACTGTCCAGGACAAGCCCTCTTCTCATTACTACCCTCCAGGACAAGCCCTCTTCTCATTACTACCGTCCAGGACAAGCCCTCTTGTCATTACTACCCTCCAGGACTCGCCCTCTTCTCATTACTACCATCCAGGACAAGCCCTCTTCTCATTACTATGTCCAGGACTAGCCCTCTTCTCATTACTACCACCCAGGACAAGCCCTCTTCTCATTACTACCCTCCAGCACTCGCCCTCTTCTCATCACTACCGTCCAGTACAAGCCCTCTTCTCATTACAACCCTCCAGGACAAGCCCTCTTCTCATTACAACCCTCCAGGTCAAGCCCTCTTCTCATTACTACCGTCCAGGACAAGCTCTCTTCTCATTATTACAGTCCAGGACAAGCCCTCTTCTCATTACTACCCTCCAGGACAAGCCCTCTTCTCATTACTACCCTCCAGGACAAGCCCTCTTCTCATTACTACCCTCCAGGACAAGCCCTCTTCTCATTACTATGTCCAGGACTAGCCCTCTTCTCATTACTACCAACCAGGACAAGCCCTCTTCTCATTACTACCCTCCAGCACTCGCCCTCTTCTCATCACTACCGTCCAGTACAAGCCCTCTTCTCATTACAACCCTCCAGGACAAGCCCTCTTCTCATTACAACCCTCCAGGACAAGCCCTCTTCTCATTACTACCGTCCAGGACAAGCTCTCTTCTCATTATTACAGTCCAGGACAAGCCCTCTTCTCATTACTACCCTCCAGGACAAGCCCTCTTCTCATTACTACCCTCCAGGACAAGCCCTCTTCTCATTACTACCCTCCAGGACAAGCCCTCTTCTCATTACTATGTCCAGGACTAGCCCTCTTCTCATTACTACCACCCAGGACAAGCCCTCTTCTCATTACTACCCTCCAGCAATCGCCCTCTTCTCATCACTACCGTCCAGTACAAGCCCTCTTCTCATTACAACCCTCCAGGACAAGCCCTCTTCTCATTACAACCCTCCAGGACAAGCCCTCTTCTCATTACTACCGTCCAGGACAAGCTCTCTTCTCATTATTACAGTCCAGGACAAGCCCTCTTCTCATTACTACCCTCCAGGACAAGCCCTCTTCTCATTACTACCCTCCAGGACAAGCCCTCTTCTCATTACTACAGTCCGGGACAAGCCCTCTTCTCATTACTACCATCCGGGACAAGCCCTCTTCTCATTACTACCCTGCAGGACAAGCCTTCTTCTCATTACTACCGTCCAGGACAAGCCCTCTTCTCATTACTAACCTCCAGGACAAGCCCTCTTCTCATTACTACCGTCCAGGACAAGCCCTCTTGTCATTACTACCGTCCGGGACAAGCCCTTTTCTCATTACTACCATCCGGGACAAGCCCTCTTCTCATTACTACCATCCGGGACAAGCCCTCTTCTCATTCCTACCGTCCAGGAGAAGCCCTCTTCTCAATACTACCCTCCGGGACAAGCCCTCTTCTCATTACTACCACCCAAGACAAGCCCTCTTCTCATTACTACCCTCCAGGACAAGCCCTCTTCTCATTACTACCCTCCAGGACAAGCCCTCTTCTCATTACTACCCTCCAGGACAAACCCTCTTCTCATTACTACCGTCCAGGACAACCCTCTTCTCATTGTTACCGTCCAGGACAAGCCCTCCTGTCATTACAACCCTCCAGTACAAGCCTTCTTCTCATTACTACAGTCCGGGACAAGCCCTCTTCTCATTACTACCATCCGGGACAAGCCCTCTTCTCATTACTACCCTGCAGGACAAGCCCTCTTCTCATTACTACCATCCAGGACAAGCCCTCTTGTCATTACTACCCTCCAGGACAAGCCCTCTTGTCATTACTACCGTCCAGGACAAGCCCTCTTGTCATTACTACCGTCCGGGACAAGCCCTCTTCTCATTACTACCCTGCAGGACAAGCCCTCTTCTCATTACTACCACCCAGGACAAGCCCTCTTCTCATTACTACCACCCAGGACAAGCCCTCTTCTCATTACTACCGTCCGGGACAAGCCCTCTTCTCATTACTACCCTCCGGGACAAGCCCTCTTCTCATTACTACCCTCCAGGACAAGCCCTCTTCTCATTACTACCCTGCAGGACAAGCCCTCTTCTCATTACTACCACCCAGGACAAGCCCTCTTCTCATTACTACCACCCAGGACAAGCCCTCTTCTCATTACTACCGTCCGGGACAAGCCCTCTTCTCATTACTACCCTCCGGGACAAGCCCTCTTCTCATTACTACCCTCCAGGACAAGCCCTCTTCTCATTACTACCCTCCAGGACAAGCCCTCTTCTCATTACTACCACCCAGGACAAGCCCTCTTCTCATTACTACCATCCGGGACAAGCCCTCTTCTCATTACTACCCTGCAGGACAAGCCTTCTTCTCATTACTACCGTCCAGGACAAGCCCTCTTCTCATTACTACCCTCCAGGACAAGCCTTCTTCTCATTACTACCGTCCAGGACAAGCCCTCTTCTCATTACTACCCTCCAGGACAAGCCCTCTTCTCATTACTACCACCCAGGACAAGCCCTCTTCTCATTACTACCCTCCAGCACTCGCCCTCTTCTCATCACTACCGTCCAGTACAAACCCTCTTCTCATTACAACCCTCCAGGACAAGCCCTCTTCTCATTACAACCCTCCAGGACAAGCCCTCTTCTCATTACTACCGTCCAGGACAAGCTCTGTTCTCATTATTACCGTCCAGGACAAGCCCTATTCTCATTACTACCCTCCAGGACAAGCCCTCTTCTCATTACTACCCTCCAGGACAAGCCCTCTACTCATTACTACAGTCCGGGAGAAGCCCTCTTCTCATTACTACCATCCGGGACAAGCCCTCTTCTCATTACTACCCTGCAGGACAAGCCTTCTTCTCATTACTACCGTCCAGGACAAGCCCTCTTCTCATTACTAACCTCCAGGACAAGCCCTCTTCTCATTACTACCGTCCAGGACAAGCCCTCTTGTCATTACTACCGTCCGGGACAAGCCCTTTTCTCATTACTACCAACCGGGACAAGCCTTCTTCTCATTACTACCATCCGGGACAAGCCCTCTTCTCATTCCTACCGTCCAGGAGAAGCCCTCTTCTCAATACTACCCTCCGGTACAAGCCCTCTTCTCATTACTACCACCCAGGACAAGCCCTCTTCTCATTACTACCCTCCAGGACAAGCCCTCTTCTCATTAATACCCTCCAGGACAAGCCCTCTTCTCATTACTACCCTCCAGGACAAGCCCTCTTCTCATTACTACCGTCCAGGACAACCCTCTTCTCATTATTACCGTCCAGGACAAGCCCTCTTCTCATTACAACCCTCCAGTACAAGCCTTCTTCTCATTACTACAGTCCGGGACAAGCCCTCTTCTCATTACTACCATCCGGGACAAGCCCTCTTCTCATTACTACCCTGCAGGACAAGCCCTCTTCTCATTACTACCATCCAGGACAAGCCCTCTTGTCATTACTACCCTCCAGGACAAGCCCTCTTGTCATTACTACCGTCCAGGACAAGCCCTCTTGTCATTACTACCGTCCGGGACAAGCCCTCTTCTCATTACTACCCTGCAGGACAAGCCCTCTTCTCATTACTACCACCCAGGACAAGCCCTCTTCTCATTACTACCGTCCGGGACAAGCCCTCTTCTCATTACAACCCTCCAGGACAAGCCCTCTTCTCATTACTACCCTCCAGGACAAGCCCTCTTCTCATTACTACCCTGCAGGACAAGCCCTCTTCTCATTACTACCACCCAGGACAAGCCCTCTTATCATTACTACCACCCAGGACAAGCCCTCTTCTCATTACTACCGTCCGGGACAAGCCCTCTTCTCATTACTACCCTCCAGGACAAGCCCTCTTCTCATTACTACCCTCCAGGACAAGCCCTCTTCTCATTACTACCCTCCAGGACAAGCCCTCTTCTCATTACTACCGTCCGGGACAAGCCCTCTTCTCATTACTACCACCCAGGACAAGCCCTCTTCTCATTACTACCGTCCGGGACAAGCTCTCTTCTCATTACTACCCTCCAGGACAAGCCCTCTTCTCATTACTACCCTCCGGGACAAGCCCTCTTCTCATTACGGCCGTGCAGGACCAGCCCTCTTCTCATTACGGCCGTGCAGGACCAGCCCTCTTCTCATTACTACCGTCCAGAGCAAGCCCTCTTCTCATTACTACCATCCGGGACAAGCCCTCTTCTCATTACTACCCTGCAGGACAAGCCTTCTTCTCATTACTACCGTCCAGGAGAAGCCCTCTTCTCATTACTACCCTCCGGGACAAGCCCTCTTCTCATTACTACCACCCAGGACAAGCCCTCTTCTCATTACTACCCTCCAGGACAAGCCCTCTTCTCATTAATACCCTCCAGGACAAGCCCTCTTCTCATTACTACCCTCCAGGACAAGCCCTCTTCTCATTACTACCGTCCAGGACAACCCTCTTCTCATTATTACCGTCCAGGACAAGCCCTCTTCTCATTACAACCCTCCAGTAAAAGCCTTCTTCTCATTACTACAGTCCGGGACAAGCCCTCTTCTCATTACTACCATCCGGGTCAAGCCCTCTTCTCATTACTACCCTGCAGGACAAGCCCTCTTCTCATTACTACCATCCAGGACAAGCCCTTTTGTCATTACTACCCTCCAGGACAAGCCCTCTTGTCATTACTACCGTCCAGGACAAGCCCTCTTGTCATTACTACCGTCCGGGACAAGCCCTCTTCTCATTACTGCCCTGCAGGACAAGCCCTCTTCTCATTACTACCACCCAGGACAAGCCCTCTTCTCATTACTACCACCCAGGACAAGCCCTCTTCTCATTACTACCACCCAGGACAAGCCCTCTTCTCATTACTACCCTCCAGGACAAGCCCTCTTCTCATTACTACCCTCCAGGACAAGCCCTCTTCTGATTACTACCCTCCAGGACAAGCCCTCTTCTCATTACTACCGTCCAGGACAACCCTCTTCTCATTATTACCGTCCAGGACAAGCCCTCTTCTCATTACTACCCTCCAGCACTCGCCCTCTTCTCATCACTACCGTCCAGTACAAGCCCTCTTCTCATTACTACCATCCAGGACAAGCCATCTTCTCATCACTACCGTCCAGTACAAGCCCTCTTCTCATTACTACCGTCCAGGACAAGCCCTCTTCTCATTACTACCCTCCAGGACAAGCCCTCTTCTCATTTCTACCATCCAGGACAAGCCCTCTTCTCATTACTACCCTCCAGGACAAGCCCTCTTCTCATTACTATCACCCAGGACAAGCCCTCTTCTCATTACTACCCTCCAGGACAAGCCCTCTTCTCATTATTACCATCCGGGACATGCCCTCTACTCATTACTACCCTCCAGGACAAGCCCTCTTCTCATTACTACCATCCGGGACATGCCCTCTACTCATTACTACCCTCCAGGACAAGCCCTTTTCTCATTACTACCCTCCAGGACAAGCCCTCTTCTCATTACTACAATCCGGGACATGCCCTCTACTCATTACTACCCTCCAGGACAAGCCCACTTCTCAGTACTACCCTCCAGGACAAGCCCTCTTCTCATTGCTACCCTCCAGGACAGGCCCTCTTCTCATTACTACCATCCGGGACAAGCCCTCTTCTCATTGCTACCCTCCAGGACAAGCCCACTTCTCAGTACTACCCTCCAGGACAGGCCCTCTTCTCATTACTACCCTCCAGGACAAGCCCTCTTCTCATTGCTACCCTCCAGGACAAGCCCACTTCTCAGTACTACCCTCCAGGACAAGCCCTCTTCTCATTGCTACCCTCCAGGACAGGCCCTCTACTCATTACTACATCCGTGACAAGCCCTCTTCTCATTACTACCCTCCAGGACAAGCCCTCTTCTCATTACTACCCTCCAGCACTCGCCCTCTTCTCATCACTACCGTCCAGTACAAGCCCTCTTCTCATTACTACCGTCCAGGACAAGCCCTCTTCTCATTACTATCATCCGGGACAAGCCCTCTTCTCATTAGTACCATCCGGGACATGCCCTCTTCTCATTACTACCCTCCAGGACAAGCCCTCTTCTCATAACTACCACCCAGGACAAGCCCTCTTCTCATTACTACCACCCAGGACAAGCCCTCTTCTCATTACTACCGTCCGGGACAAGCCCTCTTCTCATTACTACCGTCCGGGACAAGCCCTCTTCTCATTAATACCCTCCGGGACAGGCCCTCTTCTCATTACCACCCTCCAGGACAAGCTCTCTTCTCATTACCACCACCCAGGACATGCCCTCTTCTCATTACTACCCTGCAGGACATGCCCTCTTCTCATTACTACCACCCAGGACAAGCCCTCTTCTCATTACTACCACCCAGGACAAGCCCTCTTCTCATTAATACCCTGCAGGATATGCCCTCTTCTCATTACTACCACCCAGGAGAAGCCCTCTTCTCATTACTATCGACCAGGACTAGCCCTCTTCTCATTACTATCATCCAGGACAAGCCCTCTTCTCATTACTACCCTCCCGGACAAGCCATCTTCTCATTACTACCCTCCAGGACTAGCCCTCTTCTCATTACTACCACCAAGGACAAGCCCTCTTCTCATTACTACCCTCCAGGACAAGCCATCTTCTCATTACTATCATCCAGGACAAGCCCTCTTGTCATTACTACCACCCAGGACAAGCCCTCTTCTCATTACTACCGTCCGGGAGAAGCCCTCTTCTCATTACTACCACCCAGGACAAGCCCTCTTCTCATTACTACCCTCCAGGACAAGCCATCTTCTCATTACTACAGTCCAGGACAAGCCCTCTTGTCATTACTACCACCCAGGACAAGCCCTCTTCTCATTACTACCGTCCGGGAGAAGCCCTCTTCTCATTACTACCATCCGGGACAAGCCCTCTTCTCATTACTACCCTCCAGGACAAGCCATCTTCTCATTACTACAGTCCAGGACAAGCCCTCTTCTCATTACTATCGTCTAGGACTAGCCCTCTTCTCATTACTACCACCCAGGAGAAGCCCTCTTATCATTACTACCCTCCAGGACAAGCCATCTTCTCATTACTACAGTCCAGGACAAGCCATCTTCTCATTACTACCCTCCAGGACTCGCCCTCTTCTCATTACTACCATCCAGTACAAGCCCTCTTCTCATTACTACCACCCAGGAGAAGCCCTCTTATCATTACTACCCTCCAGGACAAGCCATCTTCTCATTACTACAGTCCAGGACAAGCCATCTTCTCATTACTACCCTCCAGGACTCGCCCTCTTCTCATTACTACCACCCAGGACAAGCCCTCTTCTCATTACTACCCTCCAGCACTCGCCCTCTTCTCATCACTACTGTCCAGTACAAGCCCTCTTCTCATTACTACCATCCAGGACAAGCCATCGTCTCATCACTACCGTCCAGTACAAGCCCTCTTCTCATTACTACCGTCCAGGACAAGCCCTCTTCTCATTACTACCCTCCAGGACAAGCCCTCTTCTCATTTCTACCATCCAGGACAAGCCATCTTCTCATTACTACCCTCCAGGACAAGCCCTCTTCTCATTGCTAACCTCCAGAACAAGCCCTCTTCTCATTAATACCCTCCAGGACAACCCTCTTCTCATTACAACCCTCCAGGACAAGCCCTCTTCTCATTACTACAGTCCAGGACAAGCTCTCTTCTCATTATTACCGTCCAGGACAAGCCCTCTTCTCATTACTACCCTCCAGGACAAGCCCTCTTCTCATTACTACAGTCCGGGACAAGCCCTCTTCTCATTACTACCATCCGGGACAAGCCCTCTTCTCATTACTACCCTGCAGGACAAGCCTTCTTCTCATTACTACCGTCCAGGACAAGCCCTCTTCTCATTACTACCCTCCAGGACAAGCCCTCTTGTCATTACTACCGTCCAGGACAAGCCCTTTTCTCATTACTACCGTCCGG
Source organism: Hypanus sabinus (assembly GCF_030144855.1). Lineage (NCBI taxonomy): Eukaryota > Metazoa > Chordata > Chondrichthyes > Myliobatiformes > Dasyatidae > Hypanus > Hypanus sabinus. Next base: position 76,173 of record NW_026781590.1, on the reverse strand, counting down.
GACAAGCCCTCTTCTCATTACTACCATCCGGGACAAGCCCTCTTCTCATTCCTACCGTCCAGGAGAAGCCCTCTTCTCATTCCTACCGTCCAGGAGAAGCCCTCTTCTCATTACTACCACCCGGGACAAGCCCTCTTCTCATTACTACCAACCAGGACAAGCCCTCTTCTCATTACTACCCTCCAGGACAAGCCCTCTTCTCATTCATACCCTCCAGGACAAGCCCTCTTCTCATTACTACCCTCCAGGACAAGCCCTCTTCTCATTACTACCGTCCAGGACAACCCTCTTCTCATTATTACCGTCCAGGACAAGCCCTCTTCTCATTACAACCCTCCAGTACAAGCCTTCTTCTCATTACTACAGTCCGGGACAAGCCCTCTTCTCATTACTACCATCCGGGACAAGCCCTCTTCTCATTACTACCCTGCAGGACACGCCCTCTTCTCATTACTACCATCCAGGACAAGCCCTCTTGTCATTACTACCCTCCAGGACAAGCCCTCTTGTCATTACTACCGTCCAGGACAAGCCCTCTTGTCATTACTACCGTCCGGGACAAGCCCTCTTCTCATTACTACCCTGCAGGACAAGCCCTCTTCTCATTACTACCACCCAGGACAACCCCTCTTCTCATTACTACCGTCCGGGACAAGCCCTCTTCTCATTACTACCCTCCAGGACAAGCCCTCTTCTCATTACTACCCTCCAGGACAAGCCCTCTTCTCATTACTACCCTCCAGGACAAGCCCTCTTCACATTACTACCGTCCGGGACAAGCCCTCTTCTCATTACTACCACCCAGGACAAGCCCTCTTCTCATTACTACCGTCCGGGACAAGCTCTCTTCTCATTACTACCCTCCAGGACAAGCCCACTTCTCATTACTACCCTCCAGGACAAGCCCTCTGCTCATTACTACTGTCCAGGACCAGCCCTCTTCTCATTACTACCGTCCAGGACAAACCCTCTTCTCATTACTACCCTCCGGGACAAGCCCTCTTCTCATTACTACCACCCGGGACAAGCCCTCTTCTCATTACGGCCGTGCAGGACCAGCCCTCTTCTCATTACTACTGTCCAGGGTAAGCCCTCTTGTCATTACTACCACCCGGGACAGGCCCTCTTCTCATTACGGCCGTCCAGGACCAGCCCTCTTCTCATTACTACCGTCCTGGACAAGCCCTCTTCTCATTACTACTCTCCAGGACAAGCCTTCTTCTCATTACTACCCTCCAGGACAAGCCCTCTTCTCATTACTACCACCCAGGTCAAGCCCACTTCTCATTACGACCGTCCAGGACAAGCCCTCTTCTCATTACTACCGTCCAGGACAAGCCCTCTTCTCATTACGAACGTCCAGGACAAGCCCTCTTCTCATTACTACCATCCGGGACAAGCCCTCTACTCATTACTAACCTGCAGGACAAGCCTTCTTCTCATTACTACTGTCCAGGACAAGCCCTCTTCTCATTACTACCCTCCAGGACAAGCCCTCTTCTCATTACTACCGTCCAGGACAAGCCCTCTTGTCATTACTACCCTCCAGGACTCGCCCTCTTCTCATTACTACCGTCCTGGACAAGCCCTCTTCTCATTACTACTGTCCAGGACAAGCCCTCTTCTCATTACTACCCTCCAGGACAAGCCCTCTTCTCATTACTACCACCCAGGACAAGCCCACTTCTCATTACGACCGTCCAGGACAAGCCCTCTTGTCATTACTACCGTCCAGGACAAGCCCTCATCTCATTACGACCGTCCAGGACAACCCCTCTTCTCATTACTACCACCCAGGACAAGCCCACTTCTCATTACTACCGTCCAGGACAAGCCCTCTTCTCATTACTACCATCCGGGACAAGCCCTCTTCTCATTACTACCCTGCAGGACAAACCTTCTTCTCATTACTACTGTCCAGGACAAGCCCTCTTCTCATTACTACCCTCCAGGACAAGCCCTCTTGTCATTACTACCCTCCAGGACTCGCCCTCTTCTCATTACTACCCTCCAGGACAAGCCCTCTTGTCATTACTACCCTCCAGGACAAGCCCTCTTCTCATTACTACCACCCAGGACAAGCCCTCTTCTCATTACTACCACCCAGGACAAGCCCTCTTCTCATTACTACCCTCCAGCACTCGCCCTCTTCTCATTACTACCGTCCAGGAGAAGCCCTCTTCTCATTACTACCATCCGGGACAAGCCCTCTTCTCATTACTAACCTGCAGGACAAGCCTTCTTCTCATTACTACTGTCCAGGACAAGCCCTCTTCTCATTACTACCCTCCAGGACAAGCCCTCTTCTCATTACTACCGTCCAGGACAAGCCCTCTTGTCATTATTACCCTCCAGGACTTGCCCTCTTCTCATTACTACCGTCCTGGACAAGCCCTCTTCTCATTACTACTGTCCAGGACAAGCCCTCTTCGCATTACTACCCTCCAGGACAAGCCCTCTTCTCATTACTACCACCCAGGACAAGCCCACTTCTCATTACGACCGTCCAGGACAAGCCCTCTTGTCATTACTACCGTCCAGGACAAGCCCTCTTCTCATTACGACCGTCCAGGACAACCCCTCTTCTCATTACTACCACCCAGGACAAGCCCACTTCTCATTACTACCGTCCAGGACAAGCCCTCTTCTCATTACTACCATCCGGGACAAGCCCTCTTCTCATTACTACCCTGCAGGACAAACCTTCTTCTCATTACTACTGTCCAGGACAAGCCCTCTTCTCATTACTACCCTCCAGGACAAGCCCTCTTCTCATTACTACCGTCCAGGACAAGCCCTCTTGTCATTACTACCGTCCAGGACAAGCCCTCTTCTCATTACGACCGTCCAGGACAACCCCTCTTCTCATTACTACCACCCAGGACAAGCCCACTTCTCATTACTACCGTCCAGGACAAGCCCTCTTCTCATTACTACCATCCGGGACAAGCCCTCTTCTCATTACTACCCTGCAGGACAAACCTTCTTCTCATTACTACTGTCCAGGACAAGCCCTCTTCTCATTACTACCCTCCAGGACTCGCCCTCTTCTCATTACTACCATCCAGTACAAGCCCTCTTCTCATTACTACCGTCCAGGACAAGCTCTCTTCTCATTATTACCGTCCAGGACAAGCCCTCTTCTCATTACTACCGTCCAGGACAAGCTCTCTTCTCATTATTACCGTCCAGGACAAGCCCTCTTCTCATTACTACCCTCCAGGACAAGCCCTCTTCTCATTACTACCCTCCAGGAGAAGCCCTCTTCTCATTACTACAGTCCGGGACAAGCCCTCTTCTCATTACTACCATCCGGGACAAGCCCTCTTCTCATTACTACCCTGCAGGACAAGCCTTCTTCTCATTACTACCGTCCAGGACAAGCCCTCTTCTCATTACTAACCTCCAGGACAAGCCCTCTTCTCATTACTACCGTCCAGGACAAGCCCTCTTCTCATTACTACCGTCCGGGACAAGCCCTTTTCTCATTACTACCATCCGGGACAAGCCCTCTTCTCATTACTACCATCCGGGACAAGCCCTCTTCTCATTCCTACCGTCCAGGAGAAGCCCTCTTCTCAATACTACCCTCCGGGACAAGCCCTCTTCTCATTACTACCACCCAGGACAAGCCCTCTTCTCATTACTACCCTCCAGGACAAGCCCTCTTCTCATTACTACCCTCCAGGACAAGCCCTCTTCTCATTACTACCCTCCAGGACAAGCCCTCTTCTCATTACTACCGTCCAGGACAACCCTCTTCTCATTATTACCGTCCAGGACAAGCCCTCCTGTCATTACAACCCTCCAGTACAAGCCTTCTTCTCATTACTACAGTCCGGGACAAGCCCTCTTCTCATTACTACCATCCGGGACAAGCCCTCTTCTCATTACTACCCTGCAGGACAAGCCCTCTTCTCATTACTACCATCCAGGACAAGCCCTCTTGTCATTACTACCCTCCAGGACAAGCCCTCTTGTCATTACTACCGTCCAGGACAAGCCCTCTTGTCATTACTACCGTCCGGGACAAGCCCTCTTCTCATTACTACCCTGCAGGACAAGCCCTCTTCTCATTACTACCACCCAGGACAAGCCCTCTTCTCATTACTACCACCCAGGACAAGCCCTCTTCTCATTACTACCGTCCGGGACAAGCCCTCTTCTCATTACTACCCTCCAGGACAAGCCCTCTTCTCATTACTACCCTCCAGGACAAGCCCTCTTCTCATTACTACCCTGCAGGACAAGCCCTCTTCTCATTACTACCCTCCAGCACTCGCCCTCTTCTCATCACTACCGTCCAGTACAAGCCCTCTTCTCATTACTACCCTCCAGGACAAGCCCTCTTCTCATTACTACCCTCCAGGACAAGCCCTCTTCTCATTACTACCGTCCAGGACAACCCTCTTCTCATTATTACCGTCCAGGACAAGCCCTCTTCTCATTACAACCCTCCAGTACAAGCCTTCTTCTCATTACTACAGTCCGGGACAAGCCCTCTTCTCATTACTACCATCCGGGTCAAGCCCTCTTCTCATTACTACCCTGCAGGACAAGCCCTCTTCTCATTACTACCATCCAGGACAAGCCCTCTTGTCATTACTACCCTCCAGGACAAGCCCTCTTGTCATTACTACCGTCCAGGACAAGCCCTCTTGTCATTACTACCGTCCGGGACAAGCCCTCTTCTCATTACTGCCCTGCAGGACAAGCCCTCTTCTCATTACTACCACCCAGGACAAGCCCTCTTCTCATTACTACCACCCAGGACAAGCCCTCTTCTCATTACTACCGTCCGGGACAAGCCCTCTTCTCATTACTACCCTCCAGGACAAGCCCTCTTCTCATTACTACCCTCCAGGACAAGCCCTCTTCTCATTACTACCCTCCAGGACAAGCCCTCTTCTCATTACTACCGTCCGGGACAAGCCCTCTTCTCATTACTACCACCCAGGACAAGCCCTCTTCTCATTACTTCCGTCCGGGACAAGCTCTCTTCTCATTACTACCCTCCAGGACAAGCCCTCTTCTCATTACTACCCTCCAGGACAAGCCCTCTTCTCATTACTACTGTCCAGGACCAGCCCTCTTCTCATTACTACCGTCCAGGACAAGCCCTCTTCTCATTACTACCCTCCGGGACAAGCCCTCTTCTCATTACTACCACCCGGGACAAGCCCTCTTCTCATTACTACCCTCCAGGACAAGCCCTCTTCTCATTAATACCCTCCAGGACAAGCCCTCTTCTCATTACTACCCTCCAGGACAAGCCCTCTTCTCATTACTACCGTCCAGGACAACCCTCTTCTCATTATTACCGTCCAGGACAAGCCCTCTTCTCATTACAACCCTCCAGTACAAGCCTTCTTCTCATTACTACAGTCCGGGACAAGCCCTCTTCTCATTACTACCATCCGGGTCAAGCCCTCTTCTCATTACTACCCTGCAGCACAAGCCCTCTTCTCATTACTACCACCCAGGACAAGCCCTCTTCTCATTACTACCACCCAGGACAAGCCCTCTTCTCATTACTACCGTCCGGGACAAGCCCTCTTCTCATTACTACCCTCCAGGACAAGCCCTCTTCTCATTACTACCCTCCAGGACAAGCCCTCTTCTCATTACTACCCTCCAGGACAAGCCCTCTTCTGATTACTACCGTCCGGGACAAGCCCTCTTCTCATTACTACCACCCAGGACAAGCCCTCTTCTCATTACTACCATCCGGGACAAGCTCTCTTCTCATTACTACCCTCCAGGACAAGCCCTCTTCTCATTACTACCCTCCAGGACAAGCCCTCTTCTCATTACTACTGTCCAGGACCAGCCCTCTTCTCATTACTACCGTCCAGGACAAGCCCTCTTCTCATTCCTACCCTCCGGGACAAGCCCTCTTCTCATTACTACCACCCGGGACAAGCCCTCTTCTGATTACGACCGTCCAGGACAAGACCTCTTCTCATTACGGCCGTGCAGGACCAGCCCTCTTCTCATTACTACCGTCCAGGGCAAGCCCTCTTGTCATTACTACCACCCGGGACAGGCCCTCTTCTCATTACGGCCGTCCAGGACCAGCCCTCTACTCATTACTACTGTCCAGGACAAGCCCTCTTCTCATTACTACCCTCCAGGACAAGCCCTCTTCTCATTACTACCACCCAGGACAAGCCCACTTCTCATTACGACCGTCCAGGACAAGACCTCTTCTCATTACTACCGTCCAGGACAAGCCCTCTTCTCATTACGACCGTCCAGGACAAGCCCTCTTCTCATTACTACCACCCAGGACAAGCCCTCTTCTCATTACTACCCTCCAGGACAAGCCATCTTCTCATTACTACCGTCCGGGACAAGCCCTCTTCTCATTACTACCCTGCAGGACAAGCCTTCTTCTCATTACTACCGTCCAGGACAAGCCCTCTTCTCATTACTACCCTCCAGGACAAGCCCTCTTCTCATTACTACCCTCCAGGACAAGCCCTCTTCTCATTACTACCGTCCGGGACAAGCCCTCTTCTCATTACTACCACCCAGGACAAGCCCTCTTCTCATTACTACCACCCAGGACAAGCCCTCTTCTCATTACTACCGTCCGGGACAAGCTCTCTTCTCATTACTACCCTCCAGGACAAGCCCTCTTCTCATTACTACCGTCCGGGACAAGCCCTCTTCTCATTACTACCCTCCAGGACAAGCCCTCTTCTCATTACTACCCTCCAGGACAAGCCCTCTTCTCATTACTACTGTCCAGGACCAGCCCTCTTCTCATTACTACCGTCCAGGACAAGCCCTCTTCTCATTACTACCCTCCGGGACAAGCCCTCTTCTCATTACTACCACCCGGGACAAGCCCTCTTCTCATTACGGCCGTGCAGGACCAGCCCTCTTCTCTTTACTAACGTCCAGGGCAAGCCCTCTTGTCATTACTACCACCCGGGACAGGCCCTCTTCTCATTACGGCCGTCCAGGACCAGCCCTCTTCTCATTACTACCCTCCAGGACAAGCCCTCTTCTCATTAATACCCTCCAGGACAAGCCCTCTTCTCATTACTACCCTCCAGGACAAGCCCTCTTCTCATTACTACCGTCCAGGACAACCCTCTTCTCATTATTACCGTCCAGGACAAGCCCTCTTCTCATTACAACCCTCCAGTACAAGCCTTCTTCTCATTACTACAGTCCGGGACAAGCCCTCTTCTCATTACTACCATCCGGGTCAAGCCCTCTTCTCATTACTACCCTGCAGGACAAGCCCTCTTCTCATTACTACCATCCAGGACAAGCCCTCTTGTCATTACTACCCTCCAGGACAAGCCCTCTTGTCATTACTACCTTCCAGGACAAGCCCTCTTGTCATTACTACCGTCCGGGACAAGCCCTCTTCTCATTACTGCCCTGCAGGACAAGCCCTCTTCTCATTACTACCCTCCAGGACAAGCCCTCTTCTCATTACTACTGTCCAGGACCAGCCCTCTTCTCATTACTACCGTCCAGGACAAGCCCTCTTCTCATTCCTACCCTCCGGGACAAGCCCTCTTCTCATTACTACCACCCGGGACAAGCCCTCTTCTGATTACGACCGTCCAGGACAAGACCTCTTCTCATTACTGCCCTGCAGGACAAGCCCTCTTCTCATTACTACCCTCCAGGACAAGCCCTCTTCTCATTACTACTGTCCAGGACCAGCCCTCTTCTCATTCCTACCGTCCAGGACAAGCCCTCTTCTCATTCCTACCCTCCGGGACAAGCCCTCTTCTCATTACTACCACCCGGGACAAGCCCTCTTCTGATTACGACCGTCCAGGATAAGACCTCTTCTCATTACGGCCGTGCAGGACCAGCCCTCTTCTCATTACTACCGTCCGGGACAACCCCTCTTCTCATTACTACCGTCCAGGGCAAGCCCTCTTGTCATTACTACCACCCGGGACAGGCCCTCTTCTCATTACGGCCGTCCAGGACCAGCCCTCTACTCATTACTACTGTCCAGGACAAGCCCTCTTCTCATTACTACCCTCCAGGACAAGCCCTCTTCTCATTACTACCCTCCAGGACCAGCCCTCTACTCATTACTACCGTCCGGGACAAGCCCTCTTCTCATTACTACCGTCCAGGACAAGCCCTCTTCTCATTACTACCCTCCAGGACAAGCCCTCTTCTCATTACTACCCTCCAGGACAAGCCCTCTTCTCATTACTACCGTCCGGGACAAGCCCTCTTCTCATTACTACCACCCAGGACAAGCCCTCTTCTCATTACTACCACCCAGGACAAGCCCTCTTCTCATTACTACCGTCCGGGACAAGCTCTCTTCTCATTACTACCCTCCAGGACAAGCCCTCTTCTCATTACTACCGTCCGGGACAAGCCCTCTTCTCATTACTACCCTCCAGGACAAGCCCTCTTCTCATTACTACCCTCCAGGACAAGCCCTCTTCTCATTACTACTGTCCAGGACCAGCCCTCTTCTCATTACTACCGTCCAGGACAAGCCCTCTTCTCATTACTACCCTCCGGGACAAGCCCTCTTCTCATTACTACCACCCGGGACAAGCCCTCTTCTCATTACGGCCGTGCAGGACCAGCCCTCTTCTCTTTACTAACGTCCAGGGCAAGCCCTCTTGTCATTACTACCACCCGGGACAGGCCCTCTTCTCATTACGGCCGTCCAGGACCAGCCCTCTTCTCATTACTACCCTCCAGGACAAGCCCTCTTCTCATTAATACCCTCCAGGACAAGCCCTCTTCTCATTACTACCCTCCAGGACAAGCCCTCTTCTCATTACTACCGTCCAGGACAACCCTCTTCTCATTATTACCGTCCAGGACAAGCCCTCTTCTCATTACAACCCTCCAGTACAAGCCTTCTTCTCATTACTACAGTCCGGGACAAGCCCTCTTCTCATTACTACCATCCGGGTCAAGCCCTCTTCTCATTACTACCCTGCAGGACAAGCCCTCTTCTCATTACTACCATCCAGGACAAGCCCTCTTGTCATTACTACCCTCCAGGACAAGCCCTCTTGTCATTACTACCTTCCAGGACAAGCCCTCTTGTCATTACTACCGTCCGGGACAAGCCCTCTTCTCATTACTGCCCTGCAGGACAAGCCCTCTTCTCATTACTACCCTCCAGGACAAGCCCTCTTCTCATTACTACTGTCCAGGACCAGCCCTCTTCTCATTACTACCGTCCAGGACAAGCCCTCTTCTCATTCCTACCCTCCGGGACAAGCCCTCTTCTCATTACTACCACCCGGGACAAGCCCTCTTCTGATTACGACCGTCCAGGACAAGACCTCTTCTCATTACTGCCCTGCAGGACAAGCCCTCTTCTCATTACTACCCTCCAGGACAAGCCCTCTTCTCATTACTACTGTCCAGGACCAGCCCTCTTCTCATTCCTACCGTCCAGGACAAGCCCTCTTCTCATTCCTACCCTCCGGGACAAGCCCTCTTCTCATTACTACCACCCGGGACAAGCCCTCTTCTGATTACGACCGTCCAGGATAAGACCTCTTCTCATTACTACCGTCCGGGACAACCCCTCTTCTCATTACTACCGTCCAGGGCAAGCCCTCTTGTCATTACTACCACCCGGGACAGGCCCTCTTCTCATTACGGCCGTCCAGGACCAGCCCTCTACTCATTACTACTGTCCAGGACAAGCCCTCTTCTCATTACTACCCTCCAGGACAAGCCCTCTTCTCATTACTACCCTCCAGGACCAGCCCTCTACTCATTACTACCGTCCGGGACAAGCCCTCTTCTCATTACTACCATCCAGGACAAGCCCTCTTCTCATTACTACCCTGCAGGACAAGCCTTCTTCTCATTACTACCGTCCAGGACAAGCCCTCTTCTCATTACTACCCTCCAGGACAAGCCCTCTTCTCATTACTACCCTCCAGGACAAGCCCTCTTCTCATTACTACCGTCCGGGACAAGCCCTCTTCTCATTACTACCACCCAGGACAAGCCCTCTTCTCATTACTACCACCCAGGACAAGCCCTCTTCTCATTACTACCGTCCGGGACAAGCTCTCTTCTCATTACTACCCTCCAGGACAAGCCCTCTTCTCATTACTACCGTCCGGGACAAGCCCTCTTCTCATTACTACCCTCCAGGACAAGCCCTCTTCTCATTACTACCCTCCAGGACAAGCCCTCTTCTCATTACTACTGTCCAGGACCAGCCCTCTTCTCATTACTACCGTCCAGGACAAGCCCTCTTCTCATTACTACCCTCCGGGACAAGCCCTCTTCTCATTACTACCACCCGGGACAAGCCCTCTTCTCATTACGGCCGTGCAGGACCAGCCCTCTTCTCTTTACTAACGTCCAGGGCAAGCCCTCTTGTCATTACTACCACCCGGGACAGGCCCTCTTCTCATTACGGCCGTCCAGGACCAGCCCTCTTCTCATTACTACCCTCCAGGACAAGCCCTCTTCTCATTAATACCCTCCAGGACAAGCCCTCTTCTCATTACTACCCTCCAGGACAAGCCCTCTTCTCATTACTACCGTCCAGGACAACCCTCTTCTCATTATTACCGTCCAGGACAAGCCCTCTTCTCATTACAACCCTCCAGTACAAGCCTTCTTCTCATTACTACAGTCCGGGACAAGCCCTCTTCTCATTACTACCATCCGGGTCAAGCCCTCTTCTCATTACTACCCTGCAGGACAAGCCCTCTTCTCATTACTACCATCCAGGACAAGCCCTCTTGTCATTACTACCCTCCAGGACAAGCCCTCTTGTCATTACTACCTTCCAGGACAAGCCCTCTTGTCATTACTACCGTCCGGGACAAGCCCTCTTCTCATTACTGCCCTGCAGGACAAGCCCTCTTCTCATTACTACCACCCAGGACAAGCCCTCTTCTCATTACTACCTTCCGGGACAAGCCCTCTTCTCATTACTACCCTCCAGGACAAGCCCTCTTCTCATTACTACCCTCCAGGACAAGCCCTCTTCTCATTACTACCCTCCAGGACAAGCCCTCTTCTCATTACTACCGTCCGGGACAAGCCCTCTTCTCATTACTACCACCCAGGACAAGCCCTCTTCTCATTACTACCACCCAGGACAAGCCCTCTTCTCATTACTACCGTCCGGGACAAGCTCTCTTCTCATTACTACCCTCCAGGACAAGCCCTCTTCTCATTACTACCCTCCAGGACAAGCCCTCTTCTCATTACTACTGTCCAGGACCAGCCCTCTTCTTAGTACTACCGTCCAGGACAAGCCCTCTTCTCATTACTACCGTCCGGGACAAGCTCTCTTCTCATTACTACCCTCCAGGACAACCCCTCTTCTCATTCCTACCCTCCGGGACAAGCCCTCTTCTCATTACTACCACCCGGGACAAGCCCTCTTCTCATTACGGCCGTGCAGGACCAGCCCTCTTCTCATTACTACTGTCCAGGACAAGCCCTCTTCTCATTACTACCACCCAGGACAAGCCCTCTTCTCATTACTACCACCCAGGACAAGCCCTCTTCTCATTACTACCACCCAGGACAAGCCCTCTTCTCATTACTACCCTCCAGGACAAGCCCTCTTCTCATTACTACCCTCCAGGACAAGCCCTCTTCTCATTACTACCCTCCAGGACAAGCCCTCTTCTCATTACTACCGTCCGGGACAAGCCCTCTTCTCATTACTACCATCCGGGACAAGCCCTCTTCTCATTACTACCCTCCAGGACAAGCCCTCTTCTCATTACTACCGTCCGGGACAAGCCCTCTTCTCATTACTACCGTCCGGGACAAGCCCTCTTCTCATTACTACCCTCCAGGACAAGCCCTCTTCTCATTACTACCGTCCGGGACAAGCCCTCTTCTCATTACTAACGTCCAGGACAAGCCCTCTTCTCATTCCTACCCTCCGGGACAAGCCCTCTTCTCATTCCTACCCTCCGGGACAAGCCCTCTTCTCATTACTACCACCCGGGACAAGCCCTCTTCTCATTACGGCCGTGCAGGACCAGCCCTCTTCTCATTACTACCGTCCGGGAGAAGCCCTCTTCTCATTCCTACCCTCCGGGACAAGCCCTCTTCTCATTACTACCACCCGGGACAAGCCCTCTTCTCATTACGGCCGTGCAGGACCAGCCCACTTCTCATTACTACTGTCCAGGACAAGCCCTCTTCTCATTACTACCCTCCAGGACAAGCCCTCTTCTCATTACTACCACCCAGGACAAGCCCTCTTCTCATTACTACCATCCAGGACAAGCCCTCTTCTCATTACGACCGTCCAGGACAAGCCCTCTTCTCATTACTACCGTCTGGGACAAGCCCTCTTCTCATTACTACAGTCCGGGACAAGCCCTCTTCTCATTACTACCCTGCAGGACAAGCCTTCTTCTCATTACTACCGTCCAGGACAAGCCCTCTTCTCATTACTACCCTCCAGGACAAGCCCTCTTCTCATTACCACCGTCCAGGACAAGCCCTCTTGTCATTACTACCGTCCGGGACAAGCCCTTTTCTCATTACTACCATCCGGGACAAGCCCTCTTCTCATTACTACCATCCGGTACAAGCCCTCTTCTCATTCCTACCGTCCAGGAGAAGCCCTCTTCTCAATACTACCCTCCGGGACAAGCCCTCTTCTCATTACTACCACCCAGGACAAGCCCTCTTCTCATTACTACCCTCCAGGACAAGCCCTCTTCTCATTAATACCCTCCAGGACAAGCCCTCTTCTCATTACTACCCTCCAGGACAAGCCCTCTTCTCATTACTACCGTCCAGGACAACCCTCTTCTCATTATTACCGTCCAGGACAAGCCCTCTTCTCATTACAACCCTCCAGTACAAGCCTTCTTCTCATTACTACAGTCCGGGACAAGCCCTCTTCTCATTACTGCCATCCGGGACAAGCCCTCTTCTCATTACTACCCTGCAGGACAAGCCCTCTTCTCATTACTACCATCCAGGACAAGCCCTCTTGTCATTACTACCCTCCAGGACAAGCCCTCTTGTCATTACTACCGTCCAGGACAAGCCCTCTTGTCATTACTACCGTCCGGGACAAGCCCTCTTCTCATTACTACCCTGCAGGACAAGCCCTCTTCTCATTACTACCACCCAGGACAAGCCCTCTTCTCATTACTACCACCCAGGACAAGCCCTCTTCTCATTACTACCGTCCGGGACAAGCCCTCTTCTCATTACTACCCTCCAGGACAAGCCCTCTTCTCATTACTACCCTCCAGGACAAGCCCTCTTCTCATTACAACCCTCCAGGACAAGCCCTCTTCTCATTACTACCGTCCGGGACAAGCCCTCTTCTCATTACTACCACCCAGGACAAGCCCTCTTCTCATTACTACCGTCCGGGACAAGCCCTCTTCTCATTACTACCGTCCGGGACAAGCCCTGTTCTCATTACGACCGTCCAGGACAAGCCCTCTTGTCATTACTACCGTCCGGGACAAGCCCTCTTCTCATTACTACCCTGCAGGACAAGCCCTCTTCTCATTACTACCACCCAGGACAAGCCCTCTTCTCATTACTACCACCCAGGACAAGCCCTCTTCTCATTACTACCGTCCGGGACAAGCCCTCTTCTCATTACTACCCTCCAGGACAAGCCCTCTTCTCATTACTACCACCCAGGACAAGCCCTCTTCTCATTACTACCACCCAGGACAAGCCCTCTTCTCATTACTACCGTCCGGGACAAGCCCTCTTCTCATTACTACCCTCCGGGACAAGCCCTCTTCTCATTACGGCCGTGCAGGACCAGCCCTCTTCTCATTACTACCGTCCAAGGCAAGCCCTCTTGTCATTACTACCACCCGGGACAGGCCCTCTTCTCATTACGGCCGTCCAGGACCAGCCCTCTTCTCATTACTACCGTCCTGGACAAGCCCTCTTCTCATTACTACCGTCCAGGACAAGCCCTGTTCTCATTACGACCGTCCAGGACAAGCCCTCTTCTCATTACTACCACCCAGGACAAGCCCTCTTCTGATTACTACCCTCCAGGACAAGCCCTCTTCTCATTACTACCCTCCAGGACAAGCCATCTTCTCATTACTACCGTCCGGGACAAGCCCTCTTCTCATTACTACCGTCCAGGACAAGCCCTCTTCTCATTACTACCCTCCGGGACAAGCCCTCTTCTCATTACTACCGTCCGGGAGGAGGTGCAGGAACCTGAGCACACTCAACATTTCAGGTACAGCTTCTTCCCATCCACCGTCAGATCCCCGAACGGTCCATGAATCTGCAAACACTACCACACAATCTTGCTCTCTTCGTACAACGCTTCCTTATTTTGGGATTTCTCATTGTGACTGCTAGGATTTTTTTTGATGTCTTGCCCTGTACGTCTGCTGCAAAACAACAAACTTCATGACATTTGCTGGTGATAACAATGCTGATTCTGATTGACAATGGTGTGGGCAGATTGTGCTCTCCTACAAGTTTGCATATGACACTTCCAGAGCAGGCCTCATCTCAAATAACGATGAGTCAGAGCACAGGAGGAGGTAGAGAGCATAGTGACGTGTTGTCATGACAACATCCTTTCCCTGGTGGAGATCCCTGACAATGGAAACCAAATGCCCCTCCCACCCTGGACATTCTCCCTTCTGCCCCCCTCCCATCAGGCAGAAGATACAACAGCCTGATAGCATGTCCCACCAGGCTCAACAGCTTCTACCCAGCTGTTATCAGATAATTGAAAGGACCTTGTGCTTTCTATGTTGTTATGCCTGTGCACCTTATTGTCTGCCTGCACTGTGCCCTCTCCATAACATTTCATACTGTGCTCTACCTCAAAGAACAGTGTAATGAATTGATTTGTCCAAACAGTATGCAAGCTTGTCATTCATCCTCAGTACATGTGACAACAGTAAACCGTCCTGATGAAGGATCTCAGCCTGAAAGAATTTCGGCCTGTTTATTTTCCTGCATAGATGCTGTCTGACCTGTTGAGTTCCTGCAGCATTTTGTGTGTGTTGCTCAGGATTTCCAGCATCTGCAGAATCTCTAGTGTTTTTTTAACAATAGGCCAATACTAATACCAACACCTCCCACCTCTCTCTATCCCTCGTTCTGCTTTTTGCGCTCCCTCTAACGCTGTCCCTTCCCTTCCCTCCCTTCCCCTCCTTCACTCTCCATCTGTTCTCTCCTTCTCTCTTCCTCTCACCCTCCTTCTGCCCTCCCTCCACCACTCTCTGTTCTCTCCTCCCTCACTGACTTTTTCCAAAGCACACACTCACATTCTGTGTTATATTTCCAATAATTTTTAAACAAAAAGCACAACTGACCCTTCGGCCCAATCCCCAATACTAACCACCAACCTCTTCATTTACACTGATCCCGTTTCGTTCCACCCACCTTCCCCTCAAACACCCACCCCCAGTTTTTACCCCTAATCCACACAACTGGGGGTATCATTTACAACTCCTCATTAATCCATGGACCCCGGACGTCTCTGGGGGGAATGTGGGAGGAAACCGAAGCCCGCAGGACCGCAGCGCTTTCGTCCTCAGGTCAGTCCTCCCAGCACCGAGAGCGCTGCAGTTCAGTCCTCCCAGCACCGAGAGCGCTGCAGTTCAGTCCTCCCAGCACCGAGAGCGCTGCAGTTCAGTCCTCCCAGCACCGAGAGCGCTGCAGTTCAGTCCTCCCAGCACCGAGAGCGCTGCAGTTCAGTCCTCCCAGCACCGAGAGCGCTGCAGTTCAGCCCTCCCAGCACTAGAATCTGCTGTTGATCGGCCCTTGTCACCACCAGGAGCCGTCCAGTTCAGTTTTCCCAACATCAGTTTCGCTGTATTATAGCCCTCCCAGCACTGGCAACGAGTAGATCAGACGTACTCCAGCACATCACACACAAAATGCTGGAGGAACTCAGCAGATGAGGCAGCGTCTTTGGTGGCTTTCTCCCACAGTTTGGTCCTCCCACCACTCGGATCGCGGTAGTCAGTCCACCAAGATCACTGCGAGCGGAAACGCTGCGACAGGGTCGTCCCATCACAGAGAACTCTGAATTTCAGTACTCCCAATAACCCAGAATTCCTGTAGTCAGGCTCTCCCAGCGCCTGGATCGGAGCACACCGATGCTGCTCGATCGTCCCACTACCATTCAGTCTTCCAGATATGGAGGGTCTTCCTGCAGTTTAGTCCTCCCACCACCAGGATTGCTGCCGGAAGGACCTCGTCACTGCAGGCCAGTCCTCCCGTCACCAGGGTCGCTGCGGGTCGTCCCTCTCAATACTGGGATCGCTGTGACGTGTCCCGCCAGCGACGGAACAGGATCACGTGCGTGGGGAGGCTGATCACGTGAGGGGAAGATGCAGGCCGGCGGAGGGCGGCGATGATGGAGGAGGCGTCGGTGTCCGGAGTTGGGGAAGGCGATCGGGATGGGGAGGGACCAGAGGAAGGGCAAGTCCCGACGCCGAGCCCGCCGGGGGTCGGGCGGGGTCGCGCCGTCAGCACCGTCTGCGTCCTCTGTTACATCAACCTGCTGAACTACATGGACCGGTTCACGGTGGCCGGTGGGTCAAGAGAGCGGGGAGTGTTGTGTGGGGAGGGGACTGAGCCGCTTGAGTTTCCTGAGGAAGTGACAAAGGTGGTCGATGAAAGTGGAACTGTGAATGTTTTCTATGTGGACTTTCATAGGGAAGCTGATGAGGTGGGATCCACAGTGAACTGGCTGTTCGGATTGGAAATGGCTTGCCCCCAAAGGTAGAGGGTTGGCCTCAGTGGAGATCCGTGACCAGCGGTGTTCCACAAGGATTCATAACACTGTTTTGTTACGTATGAATGAACTGGATGAAAACGTAGTGAGTTCGTAGACGATACAGAGATCGGTGATGGTGTGGACAGTGTAGAAGAGAGCCAGAGGATACAGTGCGATACTGATCAGTTGCAGATACCGGCAAAGGAATGGGGATGGAGTTTAATCCGGGCAAGCGGGGGTGGGGGCTTGACAGCTCAACAATGAATGGACAGCACACAGCTCATGGCAAGACCTTGAACAGTACTGATGTACAGAGGGAGTTTGGGATCCAAGTCCCCAGCTCCCTGAAAGTGGCCGCACAGATGAGA
The DNA here is from genome assembly GCF_030144855.1 of Hypanus sabinus. NCBI lineage: Eukaryota > Metazoa > Chordata > Chondrichthyes > Myliobatiformes > Dasyatidae > Hypanus > Hypanus sabinus. Next base: position 59,100 of record NW_026781590.1, on the reverse strand, counting down.
TTGAATAAGATTTATTTGTCACCTGTACATCCAAACATACACAGGAAAATGTAGCACTTGTGACAACTCCCTGATGTGCTGGGGGCACAGGCTTCTGGTACCAACCCTGGGAAGTGTTGAAGGACCTGGGGGTACAGGTACATGGTTCCCTGAAAGTGGAGTCACAGGTAGACCAGGTGGTGAAGGTGGTGTTTTGTACGTTGGCCTACATCAGTCAGGGAACTGACTACAGGAGTGGGGGGTGATATCATACCTGGGGAAATATCTCCCCTCTCTTAGTCCAGATGGTCCTAGAGTATGTATTATTAACAGAGGTTGGACAAACTTGGGTTTTCGAGGGAGTGGCAATGGGTGAGCAGGGAAGGGATGGATAATTACATTGTGCAAGCAGAAGGGATTAAGGATCTAGTGCCTTCCCAGCGTATATGAAGAATATATTCTTCACGGGCGTCCAGCCAGGCACAGATATCGATTTTAATCAATATTTCAATGACAAGCTCTGCCATCTTCATCAGGGATTATGCCTGGGCATGTCTAGTCCGGCATCTGTCCCTCCTGATTGGTTAGTCCTCATCCAATCAGGTTTCTGCTATACCACCTGGTTTACAATCAAATTCCAGTTCTTACTTAGAGCAAGACCTTGGTCTTCGTTAAAATTCTTTTCCTCGAGTTTTATTTCAATGGCTTCTAGGCGGTCACAAAAGCCACTGGCGTGGCACAGCAGTTTTGTGCCATCTGAGTCAATCCTATGGCCATTGAGAATGCTCAAATCACAATTTACGCAGGTCAAACTTGCCCTGGGACCCAGAACAGTGGCATTTACAGGATTCCCTATGAATGGGAAGCAGAGTCTATTGGCCAGACGGTTGAAACTTGCATCAAGGAGCACAGGAGGTGTTTCCACTTGGGTTACCTAGAGAAATCGGTGGTAGCTGAACACTGCATTCGTAATGGCCATAGGATTGACACAAAAATACTGTGTTGTGCCCGTGCCTTTTGGGACTGCCTGGTGAAGGAAGTAATTGAAATAAAACTAGAGGAAAAGAATTTTAACAAAGATGAAAGGTCTTGCTCCAAGTAAGAACTGGAATTTAATTGTAAACAAGGAGTGAGAGTGGATGGGGACTAACCAATCGGGAGGGAGGGACAACGGAGTTATAAATCCCACCAGATTAGTCGTGCCTGTTGAAGATGATCGAGTTTGTCATTGAAATGTTGGTTAAAACTGATACTTGTAGCCGGCTGGAAGCCTGAGAAGAGTTTTCAGAAGAGATTAGTTTAGCTAATTTGGAAAAATGTTGTACATGGGACAGCTGTGATTTTTCCAAGGGATTGGGGGAAAGACAGAAATGTTACTTCCGTGTGTCTCTCAATCTCTTCACAGGAGTTCTACCTGACATCGAGGAATATTTCCATATTAATGATGGTAGTTCAGGATTACTGCAGACAGGTAACATACCCCTCCTCATACCCCTCCACCTACCCCCTCCCCATACCCCTCCTGTTCACCATTCCTACGAGGCTGGTGCTCTATAAACTCCCTGAACCCCTGGATTAGGTCCGAATCTACCACCCACTCCTGGGGATCTGATACTCTATGTATAAACCTCTCAAACCCCTGGATTAGATCCCAGTCTGTAACCCACTCCTGGGGATCTGTCATTCCATATATAATCTCCCTGAACCCCTGGATTAGACCCCAGTCTTTAACCTACTCCAAGGCTTCCTACATAGAAATGCCCCAAGCCACTCATTCCTCTCTCATTCTGGGGGGGATTTTTCCTGCCGCGCTCCCACTGTCGACTTGCCTTCTCTCCTGCTCTCTCCCTCTTTATATAAACTGTCAGACTGAAGCCATTTGGGTCACTGAGTGTGACCGGCTTTTTCCACAGTTTTCATCTGCTCATACATGATCTTCGCGCCCATCTTTGGTTATCTGGGTGACCGTTACAACCGAAAGATCATCATGAGCTGTGGCATCTTCTTCTGGTCGGCAGTGACACTGCTCAGCTCCTTTGTTCCTCGGGCGGTGAGTGCTGGAAAATAATATTCGCAACTCCCCGTTGCTCTCCCGCCTAACCCTTCACCCCCACACCACCACCCACTCAACCCCTCCCCTCTTCACAGCCCAACCCCCATCCCCTTCACAGCCCATCCCCAACCCCTCACCCCTTCACAGCCCAACCACTAACCCCTCACCGCTTCACAGCCCAATCCCTAACCCCTCACCCCCACAACCCCTCAACCCTTCACAGACCATCCCCAACCCCTCACCCCTTCACAGCCCAACCACTAACCCCTAACCCCTCACCACTTCACAGCCCATCCCCAACCCCTCACCCCTTCACAGCCCAACCACTAACCCCTCACCGCTTCACAGCCTAACCCCTAACCCCTCACCACTTCACAGCCCAATCCCTAACCCCTCACCCCCACAACCCCTCAACCCTTCACAGACCATCCCCAACCCCTCACCCCTTCACAGCCCAACCCCTAACCCCTCACCACTTCACAGCCCAATCCCTAACCCCTCACCCCCACAACCCCTCAACCCTTCACAGACCATCCCCAACCCCTCACCCCTTCACAGCCCAACCCCTAACCCCTCACCACTTCACAGCCCAATCCCTAACCCCTCACCCCCACAACCCCTCAACCCTTCACAGACCATCCCCAACCCCTCACCCCTTCACAGCCCAACCACTAACCCCTAACCCCTCACCGCTTCACAGCCTAACCCCTAACCCCTCACCACTTCACAGCCCAACCCCTAACCCCTCACCCCCACAACTCCTCACCCCTTCACAGCCCAACCCCTAACCCCTCACCCCCACAACCCCTCACCCCTTCATAGCCTGACTGCTAACCCCTCACCCCCACAACCCCTCACCCCTTCACAGCCCAACCGCTAACCCCTCAACCCCTCACCCCTTCATTGCCTGACTGCTAACCCCTCACCCCCACAACCCCTCAACCCTTCACAGACCATCCCCAACCCCTCACCCCTTCACAGCCCAACCACTAACCCCTAACCCCTCACCGCTTCACAGCCTAACCCCTAACCCCTCACCACTTCACAGCCCAACCCCTAACCCCTCACCCCCACAACTCCTCACCCCTTCACAGCCCAACCCCTAACCCCTCACCCCCACAACCCCTCACCCCTTCATAGCCTGACTGCTAACCCCTCACCCCCACAACCCCTCACCCCTTCACAGCCCAACCGCTAACCCCTCAACCCCTCACCCCTTCATAGCCTGACTGCTAACCCCTCACCCCCACAACCCCATACCCTTTCACAGCCCAACCCCTAACCCCTCACCCCTTCACAGCCCAACCCCTAAACCCACACTCCCACAACCCCTCACCCCTTCATAGCCCAACTGCTAACCACTCAACCCCTCACCCCTTCATAGCCCCTGCTAACATCTCACCCCTTCATAGCCCAACTCCTAACCCCTCACCCCACAACCCCTCACCCCTTCACAGCCCAACCCCTAACCTCTCACCCCTTCACAGCACGACTGCTAACCCTTCACCCCCACAACCCCTCACCCCTTCACAGCCCGTCCGCTAACCCTTCACCCCTTCACAGCTCAACTCAACCCCTCACCTCCACAACCCCTCACCTCCACAACCCCTCACCCCTTCACAGCCCGACCGCTAACCCTTCATGCCTTCACAGCCCAACCACTAACCCCTCATCCCCACCAGTCACCAGGGCTAAACCCTTGGCCCCAACCCTGGGATAGCCTCTCAGTTCCAAACCCCTCTGCCTGCTCCAGGCCTTTGGCCCCATACTCCACTTTCCCCTTTCCACCACAGGTTCCAGCCCCTCACCATCACACCCGCATCCTCCCACTGCAGCTGCTCACCCCCTGCTCCAGCCCCTTGCCCCTCTCCCCCTCCTTTTCCATTCCCTGCCACTTCCCCCTCCAATTTCCTGCCCTCTAACATCAGCTCTGATATCCCAAGGTGACTCTCTCCTTTTCCCTCCCTCAGTACTTTTGGGCGCTGCTGCTGACGCGTGGACTGGTTGGAGTGGGGGAGGCGAGTTACTCTACCATTGCCCCCACTGTCATCGCCGACCTCTTTGTGGGAGACAAACGTACACGCATGCTCTCCATCTTCTACTTCGCCATCCCTGTGGGCAGGTGGGTATGGACAGAGCCTCACTCTGTGTCTGACCCTGGGAATGTGTGATGGGATGGTGTGGAGATAGATTCACTCTGTGTCTGACCCCAGGAGTGTGTGATGGGACGGTGTGGAGATAGATTCACTCTGTGTCTGACCCCGGGAGTGTGTGATGGGACGGAGTGGAGGGAGATTCACTCTGTGTCTGACCCCGGGAGTGTGTGATGGGACGGTGTGGAGGGATATTCACTCTGTGTCTGACCCCGGGAGTGTGTGATGGGACGATGTGGAGGGAGATTCACTCTGTGTCTGACCCCGGGAGTGTGTGATGGGATGGTGTGGAGATAGATTCACTCTGTGTCTGACCCCAGGAGTGTGTGATGGGACGATGTGGAGGGAGATTCACTCTTTGTCTGACCCCGGGAGTGTGTGATGGGATGGTGTGGAGATAGATTCACTCTGTGTCTGACCCCAGGAGTGTGTGATGGGACGATGTGGAGGGAGATTCACTCTGTGTCTGACCCCAGGAGTGTGTGATGGGACCGTGTGGAGGGAGATTCACACTGTGTCTGATCCCGGGAGTGTGTGATGGGATGGTGTGGAGGGAGATTCACTCTTTGTCTGACCCCGGGAGTGTGTGATGGGATGGTGTGGAGGGAGATTCACTCTGTGTCTGACCCCGGGAGTATGTGATGGGATGGTGTGGAGGGAGATTCACTCTGTGTCTGACCCCAGGAGTGTGTGATGGGACCGTGTGGAGGGCTCTGTGTCTGACCCCGGGAGTGTGTGATGGGACGGTGTGGAGGGAGGTTCACTCTGTGTCTGATCCCGGGAGTGTGTGATGGGATGGTGTGGAGGAAGATTCACTCTTTGTCTGACCCCGGGAGTGTGTGATGGGATGGTGTGGAGGGAGATTCACTGTGTCTGACCCTGGGAGTATGTGATGGGACGGTGTGGAGGGAGATTCACTCTTTGTCTGACCCCGGGAGTGTGTGATGGGACGGTGTGGAGGGAGATTCACTCTGTGTCTGACCCCAGGAATCTGTGATGGGACAGTGTGGAGGGAGATTCACTCTGTGTCTGACCCGGGGAGTGTGTGATGGGACGGTGTGGAGGGAGATTCACTCTGTGTCTGACCCCGGGAGTGTGTGATGGGACGGTGTGGAGGGAGATTCACTCTGTGTCTGACCCCGGGAGTGTGTGATGGGACGGAGTGGAGGGAGCCTCACTCTGTGTCTGACCCCAGGAGTGTGTGATGGGATGGTGTGAAGGGAGATTCACTCTGTGTCTGACCCTGGGAGTGTGTGATGGGACAGTGTGGAGGGAGCTTCACTCTGCGGTTGACCCCGGGAGTGTGTGATGGGATGGTGTGGAGGGAGTTTCACTCTGTGTCTGACCCCGGGAGTGTGTGATGGGACGGTGTGGAGATTGATTCACTCTGTGTCTGACCCCGGGAGTGTGTGATGGGACAGTGTGGAGGGAGATTCACTCTGTGTCTGACCCGGGGAGTGTGTGATGGGACGGTGTGGAGGGAGATTCACTCTGTGTCTGACCCCGGGAGTGTGTGATGGGACGGTGTGGAGGGAGATTCACTCTGTGTCTGACCCCGGGAGTGTGTGATGGGACGGAGTGGAGGGAGCCTCACTCTGTGTCTGACCCCAGGAGTGTGTGATGGGACAGTGTGGAGGGAGATTCACTCTGTGTCTGACCCTGAGAGTGTGTGATGGGACAGTGTGGAGGGAGATTCACTCTGCGGTTGACCCCGGGAGTGTGTGATGGGATGGTGTGGAGGGAGTTTCACTCTGTGTCTGACCCCGGGAGTGTGTGATGGAACGATGTGGAGGGAGATTCACTCTGTGTCTGACCCCGGGAGTGTGTGATGGGACGGTGTGGAGGGAGATTCACTCTGTGTCTGACCCAGGGAGTGTGTGATGGGACGGTGTGGAGGGAGATTCACTCTGTGTCTGACCCCGGGAGTGTGTGATGGGACGGTGTGGAGGGAGTTTCACTCTGTGTCTGACCCCGGGAGTGTGTGATGGGATCGTGTGGAAGGAACTTCGCTCTGTCTGACACTGTACCTGTTTCTCTCGTTCCCCTCATCCCTTCTCCCCTCTTCCCAGTGGCTTGGGCTACATTGTGGGATCGAAGGTGAACGACGCCGCAGGGGATTGGCACTGGGCCCTCAGGGTGAGCTGGGTCCCAGAGTTTGAGATGGCTGGAGATAATGGGATGGGCCAGAATGGGTACTGGGAGTGGGTAATGGCAGGAGAGGGTAACAGTCTGGGAGGGGTGTAGAGGAGTGCGTAGGGTACATAGCCCCCTGGCTCGCTCAACTTGCTTCCATCTGGGGGGGTCAGCCTTCGGCCCCACCAGACTGGATAATCAGCTTGTGTTGATGCTGTGTGATATCCCACCCCGCCAAATAACAGTCAGTGGGATTAAATGATTACTCTTTATAGATCTTACTAGAACTAAGTGATTAATAACGATAAAGTATATATGAAGGAAAAGAAAATCGAGAAAAGGCGCCCAAACCCCTTCGTGCACAACCTTTGGGGCTCAATTAATGAATCCGATCCCCGCTGAACTCCTGGACTCGCTGCTCAGGACCACCCGAACTGATCAGCCCAGTACATCTGTCCTCATCTCCTCGCCGAACCTCCTGGCCTCGGATCCCAGCACGCGATCCGTTCTGTCGCCCAGTTTCAGCATCGCATCCTCTCTCTCTTACCCCCTCGCACCAACTCCCCAGAAGCCCGCCAACAATAGTTTACAGACCCAGAAGAGAGAATAACATCCTTCCCAGTTGGTTAACAAATGAATGCAATTCTCATTATCGGTAATTTTAACCCAAACAAACTGCGAGAGAAAGCACTTGTCACAACAAAGAAGCATTCCTACTTTTAACAAAACAAAGAAGCCATTTTGATTAACATACGCTGTAACAAAGAAACCCCTTACACCAATAAGAAACCCCCTTACATACAGGTGGAGAGGAACGCGGGGGAGAGAACGGAGATGGGGGAGAGGTTCACGGAGGGGTGTAGAAGAGGGAGGGGTTCGTGGAGATGGAGGGGTGCAGGGGAGGGAGGGGTATAGTGGAGGGAGAGGGTCACAGAGACGGGGAGGGAGAGGGTCAAGGAGATGGGAAGGGGTAACAGGATGGATGTAGGAGGGTGGTCACAGAGATGGGGGGTATGGGGGGGACTGTAACTTGTTTCACTCACATTCCACAGGTGACCCCAGGCCTCGGGCTTTTGGCAGTTGTCCTGCTGCTTCTGGTTATCCCGGAACTTCCTCGTGGAGCAGTGGAACGCCGGTCAGATCGGGAGCTGGTGAACACCTCATGGATCACTGATATCAAAGCCCTGTCTTCGAAGTGAGTTCCTGATGCTTAGTACCAGGGTGGGTGAGGGGGTCCAACGTCATTGCGGGAGAGGAGAGCGGTGTGTCTGACTCTCAGTTCCAAAGCGCCGAAGCGGACATTGTGTCTGATCAACTGTCTCTCATTCTGTCCCACACACAGTAACAGCTTCATCCTGTCCTCCCTCGGCTTCACGTCGGTGGCATTTGTAACCGGGAGTCTGGCCCTCTGGGCTCCGGCCTATCTGTTCCGAGCTCAGGTGGTCCAGGGCACCATGAAACCCTGCACCCAGAGACCCTGCAACTCCACCGACAGGTAACTACCTCCCTGCCTCTGTCCAAGGGAGGCGGATGAGCCCTGGGGAGGGATGGGAGTGCTTGCAGGGCAGGGAGGGAGGAGCGAGGCAGTCAGCCCGAAGTGGGGCAGGGGGAGGCAAGGTGGGAGAGAGCACCATCGGAGAGAAGGGCTGAAAATGAGAAGCAATAGTGGAGAGGCTGCTGAAGTGAGGAAGAATGCGTGGTTTTGGGGAGTGAGATGGGAGGAAGGGGGCATGATGGGAGTGAGGGAGGGAGCATGATGGGAAGGAGGGGTGCGATGGGAGTGAGGAGGGAGCGTGATGGGGGGAGCGCTGTCAGATGTGCTAGCCTGATTTCTCTTTCTCTCGCTCTCTCTCTTTCCTCCCCTTTGCCTTCACTCCATCCCTTCTTTCCTGTTTTCTGCCCCCCCCCCCCCCAGCCTGCTGTTTGGGGTGGTCACCTGTGTGACGGGGTTCCTTGGGGTGGGAGCCGGGGTGGAGGTAAGCAGGCGTTACCGGCGGGTGAATCCCCGGGCCGACCCCCTCGTCTGTGCCTTCGGCATGTTGTCCTCGGCACCCTTCCTCTTCTTGGCCGTGGCTATGGCCGAGGCCAGCACCGTCGCCACCTATGTGAGTGTGGGAGGAACGGGGAGGGAGGGGGGGGTGATGGGTGGGTGTGGGCGCTCACCTCATCAACTGGTGGGCTGTGGCTGGGCAACCCCTTCAGAACTAGACCTGACTCTCCCCTTCTCATGGCCCATCCCTCTCCCTTCACCCCCACTCTCACAACTCTCCCCCCTCCTCCTTGCTATCTCTATCCCTCCGTACTTCGCTCTCCCCCACCCCCTCCCACCAATCCTCCCCAACCCTCTTCCCCCTTTTGCAGGTCTTCATATTCTTCGGCGAGTTGCTGCTCTCCTTGAACTGGGCGATTGTTGCTGACATCCTCTTGGTAAGTGTTTCCCCTCCCTGTCTGCCGGTCGTTCATTGTGGTAGATGGAGAGGCAGTGGGGGTAGGGGAAGTGGGAAGAGCCTCAGGGAGGGAGGCTGGAGTGTGGAATCACTAAGGAAGGCGGGTGGGGGTGAAGGGCAGGAGAGTGAAAGAAACGGGATGGGGGGGGGAACTCTCTAGGGGTCTTTATGCTCTTGATCTCAGTTCCTTCAGTGTCATGTTTCCAATTTGCTTCATGTTTCTTTACTTGAAATTCCTGCTCATTGTCTTTGATTTACCCTCGGCTGTCCAAGTGCAGTTCAATCAATCAGTAAGGTGGGCAGAGTGGTGCCAGAGGCTCCTAGCCCGTTCACCATCTTCTGTAAATTTGGTAATTGGCGGATTATTGCTAAATGTTCCGAGGTGCAATGACAAATGGGTCTTTCATGCTGTTCATTCAGAGCAGATCATTACGCTGTGCTTGTCCATGGAAACTCAGCCAGCTTTGGCATGGGTACTAGCCTCCCCAGCATCCAGGGCACCTTCAAAAAGTGGAAGAGGTGGCGTCCACCATTAAGGACCCCCATCATCCTCTTCTCAGGGAGGAGGTACAGGAGCCTAAGGCACACTCTCAACAATTCAGGAACTGCTTCCCTTCTGCCACCTGATTTCTGAATGGACATTGAACCCATGAACACCACCTCACTGCTTTTTTTTATGCTCTTTTTACATACTTATTGTAGATTACAGTTTTTACTATTATACTTTGCACGGTACTGCTGCAGCATAACGGGAAATTTAGCGAGCATCGAGGTAGAACGAGGCAAAAGCAGATAAGGTGTAACAGCTACAGAGACAGCGCAGTGCAGGCCGATGAGAAGGGGCAAGGGGCACGAGCACTCTTTATCCGAAAACCTGAAGAACTCCAAAATCTGAAATTTGTTTGAGTGCTGACATGATTTCCAGGCGATGTGCTGGTCTGTACACACCACAGACATTTCTGAAAAGTGATTTCACACGTGCAATGAACAGAAGTTAATGAAAAATAGAAAATCACTTCATAAAGTGAAAAATTGGGAGAGGTTGCCCGGGTAAAGTCTTTATTTGTTGGAACACAGATCGAGGGACAGCCGAGGGTTTAAGATCATGAGAGGCGCAACATGAGTGGATGAAACGGTCTTTTCACCAGGGATGAGGAAAACATAAGATAGGGCCATGAGTTTGAAGGTGAGAGGGGAAAGATTTGAAAGGGTATGGAGAGAGAGGCAACTTTCTTCGGTAGAGCGTGGTCCATGTATGAAATGAGCTGCCAGAGGACGTGGTTCAGGCAGGTACATGGGGGGGGGGGGGGGGGGTGCAGTTTCGAGGGATAAGGGAAGTGGGGACTGGTTGGCATGGACTGGTAGGGCTGAATGGCCTGTATTGGTGCATTTAGCTCCCAGACTATTAAAATTGTAGCCGTTCACCTACTGTTAACCCGAGGATGGGACTTTCATGGTGAACGGCAGGACGCTGAGGAGTGTTGTAGAGCAGAAGGGCCTGGGGGGTTCAGGTACATGGTTCCCTGGAAGTGGAGTGATGGGTGGTGAAGAAGGTGTTTTGAACGCTTAGCCTCCGTGAGTCAGGGAACTGATTACAGGAGGCGGGAGGTAATATCTCCCGTCTGTCAGTCCAGATGGTCCCAAAGGGGAGGGTGGGGGACTGTGATCCTGCCCCCTTCTCTCCCAAAGGTATTTGTGTTGTAGATTTGGCCAGGCCACCTCAGGAGTAATTCATTCAGTCCTGGGAGGGGTGTGGGGGCTTTGGAGACAGAGCACAGGATGCCGTCTGCCCTTGAGGGATGAGCTGTAAGGGGAGGCTGGACATCTTGGGTTGTTTTCTCTGGAGCAGTGGAGTGAGGGGAGACTTGACAGAGGTTTACAAGATCGTGAGAGGCCACCGGTACCTCTCCCCACCCCCCCAAGATCAAAATGTCTGATACCCGAGGGCATGAGGGGGGTAAATTTGACGGAGATGTGGGTGGGTGCCTGGAATGTGGTTGGCAGATACACATTAAGAGGCTTTTAGACAGACAGGTGAATGTCCAGGGAACGGAGGGGTATGGACATTGTGTTGGCAGAAGGGATTTAGTTTCAGAATCATCGTGTGTTGAAGGGTATATTGCAGTGCTGCACGCTGTCAGGTGTTTTCTCAGTCCGGGGGTACAGGCCAAGGGAAGGGCAGTGATGCAGTCTGTCTAACAATCTCCTTCCCCTCTCTCCCTCCCGCCACTTTGTCTCCCCTCTCAGTACGTGGTGATACCGACGCGCCGATCAACAGCTGAGGCTTTCCAGATCACCATGTCCCACCTCCTAGGAGACGCCAGCAGCCCTTACCTCATTGGAGTGGTGAGTCAGTCGGGTGGCAGAGACGGTCTGCATCTGCGCTCCCCGCCTCTCGCTGACAGATCGATGAGCCCCACTCCTTGCTGTCTCCTACCGTCCCCCATCTCCCTGCCTTACCAACTCCACTATAGCCCCTGTCCGGCCTATACCCCACCCTTGCCCCCTTTACCCAGCTCCCTCGCCCCTCTCTTGGCATGCCCCTTCTCACTGTCTCCCTCTCTGACCCCCCTGCTCCCCCAGATCTCGGATGCCATCCGCCGCCATCACCCGGACTCGTACCTCTGGGAGTTTCGCAGCCTGGAATACTCGTTGATGCTCTGCTGTTTTGCCGGGGTCCTGGGGGGAGCGGCCTTCCTTGCCACTGCAATCTTCATCGAACAGGACCGGCGTAAGGCTGAGCTGCTTACACAAGGTGGGTTACTGCAGCGCTGAATTTGTCTCGTTCCTGCCCGTGCCCCTCCAACATTGCAACACCATTACCCTGCCCCTCCTGCGAAGTTGGATCATTCCTGCACCCCTCCCACATTCGTACGCACAATCACACTGCGCTTCCTGCCGATTTGGCTCGTTTCTGGCCCTCTCCAATATTTCTTCGTAGATTTAACCTCTTTCCTCCCCTTTCCACTGTGGGCGGGAGGCTGCCCCCCTGTGCCCACACTGAAGTCATCTGCATTTGATTTGTTCCTGTAGGTGAGACAGAGTGAAGACCCCAGACAGGGGCCGGTCAGGCTCAGCCAGAACCCAGGTGACTGGGGGGGGGGGGGGGGGGGCCAGGAGGCAGGGCAAACGGGGGGGGGGGACGCAGACAGCCTGGGATACTCCTCTCACCGTCTTGCCCCTTCCCCTGCCCTCGCATCCCCCCCCACCCCCGCTCTTGGCGCCCCTCTCCCCACTCTTGCCTGCCCCTTCCCCCCAACTCTTGCCCACCTCCTCCTTTCTCCTTGTAAAAGTTTTCAGTCCCTAACCTTGTTCACATAAGTGCGTATTACAAGCAGGAGTCAGATCAATTTAACTGAGAATTTTTATCTGTGAATCACATGCTCCTTTTTTTCACAGTAGAGCACAAAGAACGGAAAAATTGTAAAGCATGGAGAACTAAAAATTCAAAAGCTGAAACGTCAGCAGTTGAAAAGTATTCATCCCCTTTGCTCAGTACTTAGTTGAACCAACTCTCGCTGCTATTACAGCCAGTAGACTTTTTGGGTAAATATTTATTAGCTTTGCACAACATGATGGAACAAGATTTGCCCATTCCTTCTTGCAAAATTAAAATTGCTCAAACTATGCAGTGTTGGTGGGAAGCAGCGGTAATCTTGCGGACTTGCCAGAGTGGTTCGATCTGACTCTGGGCCACTCGAGGATATCAATTTTCTTCATTGTCACTCTGACAGTGTGCCCTGTCACTGCCCTGCTGAAAGTCTAATTTCTCCTTCAGTTTAAGATTTCAGGCAGAGGCTAGCAGGTTTTTATCCAGGATCTCTCTGTATCTAGCAGCATTCATCTTCCCATCAATCCTGACCAGATTTCCAGTCCCTTTTGCTGAAAAGCATCCCCATAGCACAATGCTACCTCCACCATAATACAGAGTGGGGATGGGTCACCCAGCTGATGCACAGTGTCAGATTTACACCACACCTGAGGCCTAAAGGTTCCACTTTAGTCTGATGCGACTCGAGACCTACTTCCGTATCTTTATGCGACCTGCTAAGCGATGCTTTACAAATGACAAACAAGTACTGGAAATACAAAGCAACTCTCAGAATGCTGGAGGAACCCAGCAGGTCAGGGAAAGAGTAAACAGTTGTCATCTTGGCCGAGACAATTCTTCAGAAATGGAAAGGAAAGGGAAAGTCAGAATAAGTAAATGGGGGTAGGGGAGGAAGCAGCAGAGATCACAGAGGGGGAGCAGTGAGAGAGGGTTTTCCATCTGGGTAGCCTCCAACCTGATGGCATGAACTTCGATTTCTCAAGCTTCTGGTAATTGCCCCCCTTCTCTCCTTCACCATTCCAGTTTCCCTCTCACCTGCCCATCACCCTCCACTGGTGCTCCTTCCCATTCTTCTATGTCCTCTCCTAACAGTTTCCACCTCTTCCAGCCCTTTATCTCTTTCTCCAATCAATTTCCCAGCTTTTTACTTCATCCGTCCCCCACTCTCAGTTTCACCCATCTTGTACTTGCTCCTTTTCCCCCACCTTTTTTTCTGACTTTCCCCTTCCTCTCCTGTCCTGATGAAGAATCTCAGCCTGAAACGTCGACTGTTTATTCCCATCCATAGATGCTACCTGATGTGATCATTCAGCATTTTGTGCGTGTTGACACTTTGCAAAGTTTTTATGGACAAGGTTGTGCTGTTTTTAAAAGCCAGGGCTGCTTCCTTGCCACTCTTCCACAAACACTCTCTTTGTGCAAGGCCTTAGAGATGGCAGAGCCACGAACTTCATCTCCAGTTGCCCCCACTGCTTCTGCAGCTCACTCCGAGTGCCTGCTTACAAGTGCCATTAGAGGGGTGGCCTGACCGGGGCAGTGTGGCTGTGGTTTCAGATTTTTTCCACTTTTTGGTAATTACGCTAAGCTCCGGGATGTGTTCATTACCTTTGAGATGGTCTTGTACCCTTCCCAGCTTTGTCCTTTCCTATTGTCATTTTCCTGACTTGTATTAATGCACTCTTCATTTTGATTTGGTCTATTGAAAATCTACCATACTGTTGGACCTTGCAGAGAGAAGGTGTATTTATTCTTATGAATTGATTGAAAATGTGATCCTCCAGTTTTTTACATGAATAAATTTGGGTGTTAGTAAGGTAATAAGCAGTATGGCATCTGAGGGAAGTAAACTTTGTAATTACAAAGGGGATGAATACTTCTTCAGCCTCACAATTTTGCTTTTTAATTTTTAGTAAACTGTTGACAAATTTTGCAAGTTTTCTTTTGATTTGACAAGATGTACAATATTTTGTAGATTAGCTCAGAATCTTACTTTTAAATTTAACTCCTACTTTAAATATTTTAAGTTTAGAGAATGAGACTATAAAATGTGAAAGTAATTGCGGGGGTTGACCCACAAGCCACTGTATGTGTGTGAGCAGGTGCAGTGAGACCTCCAGAGCGTAAGAATCGTTCATTATCGCTGACGTGTTGTGAAGTTTGTTGTTCAGTACAGTACAAGGCATAAAATGATTGTACACTACAATAATAAAATAACTAATGTGAAGAAGAGGTGACACAAACAAAATACTGGAGGAACTCAGCGGGTCAGGCAGCAGCGATGGAAATGAAGTCAACATTTCTGGCTGAGACTCTTCAGGACTGGAAAGGAAGAGGGAAGATGCCAGAATAAAATGGTGGGAGGGGTAGGAGGAGGATTGTGAGAAGGAGAGAGGTGAAACCAGATAGGTGGGAGGGCCAGGTGATTAAGTGCGAAGCTGGGAGGTGTTGGGTGGAAATGGTAAAGGGCTGGAGAAGAAGGGCTCTGGGGGAGAGGGTAGACTTGTAGAAGGGGAAGGAGGGAGGGACCCGGGGGAGGTGATGGGCAGGTGAGAAGGATTAGGAGGCTGGAGTGGGGAACAGAAGAAGGGGGAGGGATTTTTTTTATTCGAAGGAGATATCAATATTCATGCCATCAGGTTGGAGGCTATGCATACAGAATATGAGGTATTGCTCCTCCACCCTGATTTCTTGGCAAAAGAGGAGGCCATGGACCGACATGTCGGAATGGGAATCAAATTTAATGTTTGGCCACCAGTGAGTTCTGCTTTTGGCAGATGGGGTGGAGTTGCTCCATGAAGTTCCCCCAATTTACAATGGGTCTCACCAAAGTACAGGAGGTTGCCGTGGAGGGAGCTGAACGCAATGGACAATCTCAGCAGATCCGCAGGTGAAGCGTTGCCTCGCCTGAAGGTCTGTTTGGGGCCCTGAATAGAGGTGGAGGAGGAGGCGTGAGGGCAAGGGTGGCACCTTGACTGCTTGCAGGAGGGAGATGAGTGGGGAGGGACGAATGGACAGGGGAAAGGTGGAGGGAGCTGAATGTGGAGAGAGGGCGGGAGATGAAGATGTGTCTAGTGGTAGGATCCCTTTGCAGATGGTGCAGGTTATGGAGGGAGATGCTTTGGATGCAGAGGCTGATGGGGTGGTGGGTAAGGTTGAGGGGAACAATCACTGTTAAGGTGCTGGGAAGATGGGATGAGCGTAGATGTCTGGGGAAAGGGGATGCAGGTGAGGGCAGCATCAATGGTGGAGGAAGGGAAACCCCATTCTTTGAAGAAAGAGCATCTCTGATGTCCTGGAAAGGAAAGACACGTACTGGCAATGAGGTATAGCGTTCACGGAGCATCCAGAAATACAATGGTGGACAGGAAGAAGCTTTTCCTGAAACATTCACTGTGGTCTCCAGTCTTCTGTACCTTGTCCACAATAGTGGTACTGAGAAGAGACCGTGTCCTGGGTGACAATAATGAGAAGAGACCGTGTCCTGGGTGACAGTAATGAGAAGAGACCGTGTCCTGGTGACAGTAATGAGAAGAGACCGTGTCCTGGTGACAATACTGAGAAGAGACCGTGTCCTGGGTGACAATACTGAGAAGAGACCGTGTCCTGGTGACAGTAATGAGAAGAGACCGTGTCCTGGGTGACAATACTGAGAAGAGACCGTGTCCTGGGTGACAATACTGAGAAGAGACCGTGTCCTGGGTGACAATACTGAGAAGAGACCGTGTCCTGGGTGACAATAATGAGAAGAGACCGTGTCCTGGGTGACAGTAATGAGAAGAGACCGTGTCCTGGTGACAATACTGAGAAGAGACCGTGTCCTGGGTGACAATACTGAGAAGAGACCGTGTCCTGGGTGACAATAATGAGAAGAGACCGTGTCCTGGGTGACAGTAATGAGAAGAGACCGTGTCCTGGGTGACAATAATGAGAAGAGACCGTGTCCTGGGTGACAATAATGAGAAGAGACCGTGTCCTGGGTGACAATACTGAGAAGAGACCGTGTCCTGGTGACAGTAATGAGAAGAGACCGTGTCCTGGTGACAATACTGAGAAGAGACCGTGTCCTGGGTGACAATACTGAGAAGAGACCGTGTCCTGGTGACAGTAATGAGAAGAGACCGTGTCCTGGGTGACAATACTGAGAAGAGACCGTGTCCTGGGTGACAATACTGAGAAGAGACCGTGTCCTGGGTGACAATACTGAGAAGAGACCGTGTCCTGGGTGACAATAATGAGAAGAGACCGTGTCCTGGGTGACAATACTGAGAAGAGACCGTGTCCTGGGTGACAATAATGAGAAGAGACCGTGTCCTGGGTGACAGTAATGAGAAGAGACCGTGTCCTGGGTGACAATACTGAGAAGAGACCGTGTCCTGGGTGACAATAATGAGAAGAGACCGTGTCCTGGGTGACAGTAATGAGAAGAGACCGTGTCCTGGGTGACAATACTGAGAAGAGACCGTGTCCTGGGTGACAGTAATGAGAAGAGACCGTGTCCTGGGTGACAATACTGAGAAGAGACCGTGTCCTGGGTGACAGTAATGAGAAGAGACCGTGTCCTGGGTGACAATACTGAGAAGAGACCGTGTCCTGGGTGACAGTAATGAGAAGAGACCGTGTCCTGGGTGACAGTAATGAGAAGAGACCGTGTCCTGGGTGACAATACTGAGAAGAGACCGTGTCCTGGGTGACAATACTGAGAAGAGACCGTGTCCTGGTGACAGTAATGAGAAGAGACCGTGTCCTGGTGACAGTAATGAGAAGAGACCGTGTCCTGGGTGACAATACTGAGAAGAGACCGTGTCCTGGTGACAATAATGAGAAGAGACCGTGTCCTGGGTGACAATACTGAGAAGAGACCGTGTCCTGGGTGACAGTAATGAGAAGAGACCGTGTCCTGGTGACAATAATGAGAAGAGACCGTGTCCTGGGTGACAATACTGAGAAGAGACCGTGTCCTGGTGACAGTAATGAGAAGAGACCGTGTCCTGGGTGACAGTAATGAGAAGAGACCGTGTCCTGGGTGACAATACTGAGAAGAGACCGTGTCCTGGGTGACAGTAATGAGAAGAGACCGTGTCCTGGGTGACAGTAATGAGAAGAGACCGTGTCCTGGGTGACAATACTGAGAAGAGACCGTGTCCTGGGTGACAGTAATGAGAAGAGACCGTGTCCTGGTGACAATAATGAGAAGAGACCGTGTCCTGGGTGACAATAATGAGAAGAGACCGTGTCCTGGGTGACAATACTGAGAAGAGACCGTGTCCTGGGTGACAATAATGAGAAGAGACCGTGTCCTGGTGACAATAATGAGAAGAGACCGTGTCCTGGGTGACAATAATGAGAAGAGACCGTGTCCTGGTGACAATAATGAGAAGAGACCGTGTCCTGGTGACAATACTGAGAAGAGACCGTGTCCTGGGTGACAATAATGAGAAGAGACCGTGTCCTGGTGACAGTAATGAGAAGAGACCGTGTCCTGGGTGACAATAATGAGAAGAGACCGTGTCCTGGTGACAATAATGAGAAGAGACCGTGTCCTGGTGACAATAATGAGAAGAGACCGTGTCCTGGTGACAATAATGAGAAGAGACCGTGTCCTGGGTGACAATAATGAGAAGAGACCGTGTCCTGGTGACAATAATGAGAAGAGACCGTGTCCTGGGTGACAGTAATGAGAAGAGACCGTGTCCTGGTGACAATAATGAGAAGAGACCGTGTCCTGGTGACAATAATGAGAAGAGACCGTGTCCTGGGTGACAGTAATGAGAAGAGACCGTGTCCTGGGTGACAGTAATGAGAAGAGACCGTGTCCTGGGTGACAATAATGAGAAGAGACCGTGTCCTGGTGACAGTAATGAGAAGAGACCGTGTCCTGGGTGACAATAATGAGAAGAGACCGTGTCCTGGGTGACAATAATGAGAAGAGACCGTGTCCTGGGTGACAGTAATGAGAAGAGACCGTGTCCTGGGTGACAATAATGAGAAGAGACCGTGTCCTGCTGACAGTAATGAGAAGAGACCGTGTCCTGGGTGACAATACTGAGAAGAGACCGTGTCCTGGTGACAATAATGAGAAGAGACCGTGTCCTGGTGACAATACTGAGAAGAGACCGTGTCCTGGTGACAATACTGAGAAGAGACCGTGTCCTGGTGACAGTAATGAGAAGAGACCGTGTCCTGGGTGACAATAATGAGAAGAGACCGTGTCCTGGTGACAATAATGAGAAGAGACCGTGTCCTGGGTGACAGTAATGAGAAGAGACCGTGTCCTGGTGACAGTAATGAGAAGAGACCGTGTCCTGGTGACAATAATGAGAAGAGACCGTGTCCTGGGTGACAGTAATGAGAAGAGACCGTGTCCTGGTGACAATACTGAGAAGAGACCGTGTCCTGGTGACAGTAATGAGAAGAGACCGTGTCCTGGTGACAATACTGAGAAGAGACCGTGTCCTGGTGACAGTAATGAGAAGAGACCGTGTCCTGGTGACAATACTGAGAAGAGACCGTGTCCTGGGTGACAATACTGAGAAGAGACCGTGTCCTGGTGACAGTAATGAGAAGAGACCGTGTCCTGGTGACAATACTGAGAAGAGACCGTGTCCTGGTGACAATAATGAGAAGAGACCGTGTCCTGGGTGACAGTAATGAGAAGAGACCGTGTCCTGGTGACAATAATGAGAAGAGACCGTGTCCTGGTGACAATACTGAGAAGAGACCGTGTCCTGGGTGACAGTAATGAGAAGAGACCGTGTCCTGGTGACAATAATGAGAAGAGACCGTGTCCTGGGTGACAATAATGAGAAGAGACCGTGTCCTGGTGACAATAATGAGAAGAGACCGTGTCCTGGGTGACAATAATGAGAAGAGACCGTGTCCTGGTGACAGTAATGAGAAGAGACCGTGTCCTGGTGACAATACTGAGAAGAGACCGTGTCCTGGGTGACAATAATGAGAAGAGACCGTGTCCTGGGTGACAATAATGAGAAGAGACCGTGTCCTGGGTGACAATACTGAGAAGAGACCGTGTCCTGGGTGACAATAATGAGAAGAGACCGTGTCCTGGGTGACAATAATGAGAAGAGACCGTGTCCTGGGTGACAGTAATGAGAAGAGACCGTGTCCTGGTGACAATAATGAGAAGAGACCGTGTCCTGGTGACAATAATGAGAAGAGACCGTGTCCTGGGTGACAGTAATGAGAAGAGACCGTGTCCTGGTGACAATACTGAGAAGAGACCGTGTCCTGGTGACAGTAATGAGAAGAGACCGTGTCCTGGTGACAATACTGAGAAGAGACCGTGTCCTGGTGACAGTAATGAGAAGAGACCGTGTCCTGGTGACAATACTGAGAAGAGACCGTGTCCTGGGTGACAATACTGAGAAGAGACCGTGTCCTGGTGACAGTAATGAGAAGAGACCGTGTCCTGGTGACAATACTGAGAAGAGACCGTGTCCTGGTGACAATAATGAGAAGAGACCGTGTCCTGGGTGACAGTAATGAGAAGAGACCGTGTCCTGGTGACAATAATGAGAAGAGACCGTGTCCTGGTGACAATACTGAGAAGAGACCGTGTCCTGGGTGACAGTAATGAGAAGAGACCGTGTCCTGGTGACAATAATGAGAAGAGACCGTGTCCTGGGTGACAATAATGAGAAGAGACCGTGTCCTGGTGACAATAATGAGAAGAGACCGTGTCCTGGGTGACAATAATGAGAAGAGACCGTGTCCTGGTGACAGTAATGAGAAGAGACCGTGTCCTGGTGACAATACTGAGAAGAGACCGTGTCCTGGGTGACAATAATGAGAAGAGACCGTGTCCTGGGTGACAATAATGAGAAGAGACCGTGTCCTGGGTGACAATACTGAGAAGAGACCGTGTCCTGGTGACAATAATGAGAAGAGACCGTGTCCTGGTGACAGTAATGAGAAGAGACCGTGTCCTGGGTGACAGTAATGAGAAGAGACCGTGTCCTGGTGACAATAATGAGAAGAGACCGTGTCCTGGTGACAATAATGAGAAGAGACCGTGTCCTGGGTGACAATACTGAGAAGAGACCGTGTCCTGGGTGACAATAATGAGAAGAGACCGTGTCCTGGTGACAATAATGAGAAGAGACCGTGTCCTGGTGACAATAATGAGAAGAGACCGTGTCCTGGTGACAATAATGAGAAGAGACCGTGTCCTGGGTGACAATAATGAGAAGAGACCGTGTCCTGGTGACAATAATGAGAAGAGACCGTGTCCTGGGTGACAATACTGAGAAGAGACCGTGTCCTGGGTGACAATAATGAGAAGAGACCGTGTCCTGGTGACAATACTGAGAAGAGACCGTGTCCTGGTGACAATACTGAGAAGAGACCGTGTCCTGGGTGACAATACTGAGAAGAGACCGTGTCCTGGGTGACAATACTGAGAAGAGACCGTGTCCTGGTGACAATAATGAGAAGAGACCGTGTCCTGGGTGACAATAATGAGAAGAGACCGTGTCCTGGGTGACAATACTGAGAAGAGACCGTGTCCTGGTGACAATAATGAGAAGAGACCGTGTCCTGGTGACAATACTGAGAAGAGACCGTGTCCTGGGTGACAATAATGAGAAGAGACCGTGTCCTGGTGACAATAATGAGAAGAGACCGTGTCCTGGGTGACAGTAATGAGAAGAGACCGTGTCCTGGGTGACAGTAATGAGAAGAGACCGTGTCCTGGGTGACAGTAATGAGAAGAGACCGTGTCCTGGTGACAGTAATGAGAAGAGACCGTGTCCTGGTGACAGTAATGAGAAGAGACCGTGTCCTGGGTGACAATACTGAGAAGAGACCGTGTCCTGGGTGACAATAATGAGAAGAGACCGTGTCCTGGGTGACAATAATGAGAAGAGACCGTGTCCTGGGTGACAATACTGAGAAGAGACCGTGTCCTGGTGACAACACTGAGAAGAGACCGTGTCCTGGTGACAGTAATGAGAAGAGACCGTGTCCTGGTGACAGTAATGAGAAGAGACCGTGTCCTGGTGACAATAATGAGAAGAGACCGTGTCCTGGTGACAGTAATGAGAAGAGACCGTGTCCTGGGTGACAATACTGAGAAGAGACCGTGTCCTGGGTGACAGTAATGAGAAGAGACCGTGTCCTGGTGACAGTAATGAGAAGAGACCGTGTCCTGGGTGACAGTAATGAGAAGAGACCGTGTCCTGGGTGACAATAATGAGAAGAGACCGTGTCCTGGGTGACAATAATGAGAAGAGACCGTGTCCTGGGTGACAGTAATGAGAAGAGACCGTGTCCTGGGTGACAGTAATGAGAAGAGACCGTGTCCTGGGTGACAGTAATGAGAAGAGACCGTGTCCTGGGTGACAATACTGAGAAGAGACCGTGTCCTGGTGACAGTAATGAGAAGAGACCGTGTCCTGGGTGACAATAATGAGAAGAGACCGTGTCCTGGTGACAATACTGAGAAGAGACCGTGTCCTGGTGACAATAATGAGAAGAGACCGTGTCCTGGGTGACAGTAATGAGAAGAGACCGTGTCCTGGGTGACAGTAATGAGAAGAGACCGTGTCCTGGGTGACAATAATGAGAAGAGACCGTGTCCTGGGTGACAATAATGAGAAGAGACCGTGTCCTGGGTGACAATAATGAGAAGAGACCGTGTCCTGGGTGACAGTAATGAGAAGAGACCGTGTCCTGGGTGACAATAATGAGAAGAGACCGTGTCCTGGTGACAATACTGAGAAGAGACCGTGTCCTGGTGACAATAATGAGAAGAGACCGTGTCCTGGGTGACAATACTGAGAAGAGACCGTGTCCTGGTGACAATACTGAGAAGAGACCGTGTCCTGGTGACAATACTGAGAAGAGACCGTGTCCTGGTGACAGTAATGAGAAGAGACCGTGTCCTGGGTGACAATACTGAGAAGAGACCGTGTCCTGGTGACAATACTGAGAAGAGACCGTGTCCTGGTGACAATACTGAGAAGAGACCGTGTCCTGGTGACAGTAATGAGAAGAGACCGTGTCCTGGGTGACAATACTGAGAAGAGACCGTGTCCTGGTGACAATAATGAGAAGAGACCGTGTCCTGGGTGACAGTAATGAGAAGAGACCGTGTCCTGGGTGACAGTAATGAGAAGAGACCGTGTCCTGGTGACAATAATGAGAAGAGACCGTGTCCTGGGTGACAGTAATGAGAAGAGACCGTGTCCTGGGTGACAATAATGAGAAGAGACCGTGTCCTGGGTGACAGTAATGAGAAGAGACCGTGTCCTGGGTGACAGTAATGAGAAGAGACCGTGTCCTGGTGACAATACTGAGAAGAGACCGTGTCCTGGGTGACAATACTGAGAAGAGACCGTGTCCTGGTGACAATAATGAGAAGAGACCGTGTCCTGGTGACAATACTGAGAAGAGACCGTGTCCTGGGTGACAATACTGAGAAGAGACCGTGTCCTGGTGACAATAATGAGAAGAGACCGTGTCCTGGTGACAATACTGAGAAGAGACCGTGTCCTGGGTGACAATAATGAGAAGAGACCGTGTCCTGGGTGACAGTAATGAGAAGAGACCGTGTCCTGGGTGACAGTAATGAGAAGAGACCGTGTCCTGGGTGACAATAATGAGAAGAGACCGTGTCCTGGGTGACAATAATGAGAAGAGACCGTGTCCTGGGTGACAGTAATGAGAAGAGACCGTGTCCTGGTGACAATAATGAGAAGAGACCGTGTCCTGGGTGACAATAATGAGAAGAGACCGTGTCCTGGGTGACAGTAATGAGAAGAGACCGTGTCCTGGGTGACAGTAATGAGAAGAGACCGTGTCCTGGGTGACAGTAATGAGAAGAGACCGTGTCCTGGGTGACAATAATGAGAAGAGACCGTGTCCTGGGTGACAGTACTGAGAAGAGACCGTGTCCTGGTGACAGTAATGAGAAGAGACCGTGTCCTGGTGACAGGAAGAGGGATGTCCTCGATGGTAAAGGATCCTAAGTGATAAGAAACAGCATTGAAATTAAACATAAATTAGACACAATTTTTATAAGAAAGAACTTGACTAGACCATAAACAAATTTCACTGTGGTGCCCAGTTGTGCTGTACTGTGGTAGTGATTCAGATTGTGCTGGTTGGTACAAGGACTGAACGATTGAAGTGAAGTCGCTGTTCCTGAACCCAGTGGTGTGGGACTTCAGGTCTCTGTACCTCCAGCCCAGTGGGAGCTGTGAGAAGATGGCACGGCCTGGATGGTGGGGATCTTTGCTGATGGACATTGCCTTCTTGAGGCAGCCCCCACCACCCCCCGTAGATACACCGGTGGTGGGGAGATGTGTCTGTGATGTATCCACTGCTCTCTGCAGCTTCCTGTGTTCCCGTGCGTTCGAATTGCCGTACCAGACCGTGGTGCATCCAGTCAGGACACTTCCAGCAGTACATCTGCAGCAGTTTGTCAGAGTGTTCGGTGACCGGCAGAACCTCCTGAGGAAGTAAAGACACTGGCAAATCTCCCGTGTGATTGTATCAGTGAGCTGGGTCCAGGGCAGCTCAGCTGGGATTTAAAGCTGCTGACTCTGTGCACCGCTGACCCCCCAGTGTAGACGGGCACACATTCACCTCCTTCCTCTCCCTGGAGTCACTCAGCAGCTCGTTAGTATTTGGGATATACTAGTCTTTGGAAGATGTGGGGAAGGGGAATCTAGTTCAGCCATAGGAGCAGGGGAGGTGGGGGTAGAAATCACTCCCATGGCACGGACTGACTCTTCTCTCTCCTTCCTGCTCCATGCAGCTCCGCCTGAGTCTGAGGAAGAGATCGTGGTGCCCAGGGAAGGAAGGTCTCTCAAGCTGCCGGTGGCCAGTGTCCTGATCTGAAAGTATCGGAGAGGGAGAGGGGGTTGGGTGACTCTTCCACCTCCCCACTGCAAGAGCGAGAACTGGTGCGGGGAGAGTTGAGAATGTGCGAAAGGGGCAAACACACCTCCTTTCTCAAGCTAGAAGGGGATCTCGCCCTCTTGGCCCAGGGTCTGTGACTCGGCTGGGGCAGGCAGAAATGGATTTGATTACAGAGGGAGGCCCAGATATTGTTCATGTGATGATTGTGGTTAACGGAGAGAGGGTGACAATCTCTCCCGGATACTTTTTCATTGATCTTTGCACAATTTGACTACTTTCTGTCAAAGAATAATAAATTACTTATTCCTGGCTTGTGTGTGTTAACTCCAAAGGAAACATTCCACCCACACCATCTCAAAACACACTCCTGGGTGTCTGACACACAGTGAATCTCCCTCCACACTCTGCCATCACACGCTTCTGGGGCCAGACACAGAATGAAACTCCCCCCGCCCACACCGTCCCATCACACACTCCCGGGGTCAGACACAGAGTGAATCTCCCTCCACACCGTCCCATCACACACTCCCGGGGTCAGACACAGAGTGAATCTCCCTCCACACCGTCCCATCACACACTCCCGGGGTCGAACACAGAGTGAATCTCCCTCCACACCGTCCCATCACACACTCCCTGGGTCAGACACAGAGTGAATCTCCCTCCACACCGTCCCATCACACACTCCCGGGGTCAGACACAGAGTGAAGCTCCCTCCACACCGTCCCATCACACACTCCCGGGGTCAGACACAGAGTGAATCTCCCTCCACACCGTCCCATCACACACTCCCGGGGTCAGACACAGAGTGAATCTCCCTCCACACCGTCCCATCACACACTCCCAGGGTCAGAAACAGAGTGAATCTCCCTCCACACCGTCCCATCACACACTCCCGGGGTCAGACACAGAGTGAATCTCCCTCCACACCGTCCCATCACACACTCCCGGGGTCGAACACAGAGTGAATCTCCCTCCACACCGTCCCATCACACACTCCCTGGGTCAGACACAGAGTGAATCTCCCTCCACACCGTCCCATCACACACTCCCGGGGTCAGACACAGAGTGAAGCTCCCTCCACACCGTCCCATCACACACTCCCGGGGTCAGACACAGAGTGAATCTCCCTCCACACCGTCCCATCGCACACTTCTGGGGTCAGAGACAGAGTGAAGCTCACTCCACACCATCCCATCACACACTCCCGGGGTCAGACACAGTGAATCTCCCTCCACACCGTCCCATCGCACACTTCTGGGGTCAGAGACAGAGTGAAGCTCACTCCACACCATCCCATCACACACTCCCGGGGTCAGACACAGAATGAATCTCCCTCCATACTACTGTCAGAAAGGCCTAGTCTGTGCTGTATCTCAATAAATAAACTATTAGGGGTCCTTGATGTTGGGGCAGCTACACTGCAAGCACTGATAGATGCCTTGCCATTGGGCATTGAGAGAGGTTCTCTGCCACAACCCACCCTCTGTTTGATTACAAGGGCACCCTTGCAGCCAAGAGCCCACTTGGGGTTCAAGAAAAAATTATGTTTAACTGAATTGACTTTGTTACTTGTGTCCTACATAGACATGAGTACAACTCCTTCCGCCACATCTCTGTCTAAATATGCTATGTGTAATTTATAATAAACAGTATGTACAACAGGACAGTCAATATAACATAGAAATACAGTTGTGTCAGCATGAATTAATCAGTGATGGCCTGGTGGAAGAAGCTGTCCTGGAGCCTGTTGGTTCTGGCTTTTCTGCTGCGGTACCGTTTCCCGGATTGTAGCGGCTGGAACAGTTTGTGGTTGGGGTGACTCAGGTCCCCAATGATCCTTTGGGCCCTTTTTACACACATCTTGAGTAGTGGGAATTTCACAACCTACAGATGTGCTGGGCTGTCCTCACCACTCTCTGCAGAGTTCTGTGATTGAGGGAAGTACAGTTTCCCATACCAGGCAGTGATGCAGCCAGTCAGGGTGCTCTCAATTATGCCCCTGTAGAAAGTTCTTAGGATTTGGGGCCTGTACCAAATTTCCTCAACTGTCTGAGGTGAAAGAGGTGCTGTTGTGCTTTTCTCACCACACAGCTGGTGTGTACAGACCACGTGAGGTCCTCAGTGATGTGGATGCCGAGGAACTTGAAGCTGTTCACCCTCTCAACCCCAGATCCATTGATGTCAATAGGGGTTAGCCAGTCTCCATTTTTCCTGTAATCCACAACCAGCTCCTTTGTTTTTGTGACATTGATGGAGAGGTTGTTTTCTTGACACCACTGTGTCAGGGTGATGACTTCCTCTCTGTAGGCTGCCTCATTATTATATGAGATTAGGCCAATCAGTGTGGTGGTCTCAGCAAATTCAATTAGCAGATTGGAGCTGAGGGTGTTGACACAGTCATAGGTATACAGAGAGGGGCAGAGGTGAGAGAACCCACTCTTACCACCTGCTGGTGATCTGACAGGAAGTCCAGGATCCAGCTACACAAGGTATAGAGAAACCTATCACACAATACTGGCACTTCAGTCTACAAAGCTGTGCCGAACATGTCCTTACCTTAGAAATTACCTAAGATTACCCATAGCCCTCTATTTTCCTAAGCTCCACGTACCTATCCAGGAGTCTCTTAAAGACTCTATCTGCCTCCACCACCATCTCGGGCAGCCCATTCCACTCACTCATCACTGTGTAAAAATCTTACCCCTGACATCTCTGTACCTACTTCCAAACACCTTAAAACGATTCCCTCTCGTGTTAGCCATTTCAGCCCTGGGAAAAAGCCTCTGACTATCCACACAATCAATGCCTCTCATCATCAATTTAATCAGAGCTTGTTTTCTAAAGGTTTTTATGCCGTGTGCTCACAGTACACCAGATGTAGTCTGGCCATTGCTTTATAAAATCTGTTTCATCTTACTTTTGTATTCTAGTCCTCTCAAAATTAATGTTAACATTGCATCTGTCTTCCATAACCTTTAGGGAATCCTACAACATCATCATTATGCGCCATGTTGTATGACACGGGCAATTATGACCGTGATTGTTTAGGGAAAATTTTTCTACAGAAATCGTGTGCCATTGCTTTCTTCCGGGCAGTGTTCTTTACAAGATGGGTAACCAGCCATCATCAATACTCTTCAGGGATTGCCTGCCTGGTGTCAACCAAGACTTGTGATACGTACCAGCTGCTTCTGGAGTTATGGTATATTGCAAATACTAATTTCAACAGCAGCCAGGCTTCAGACCTGAATGTGGATTGTAGATTGAATTTAAAGTGTAGCTCTGAACAATGATATTCCTGGGGCTGCAGTTTGGAATTGACTGCAAACAAATAAACACTATTTGAACTCAGCTGCCTGTATATGCATGAATACAGCCCACAGCCAGTGGGAATTAACATTCATTTTGGGCAGTTGGAATGTAGGTGTGAAGATGGAGGCATCTGAAAACTATATATAATTCAAAGGAAGCACTGTAGGTACATTGTAACTATAGAATTGTACTACTGTTACCTTTGATCTTTAACATATACAGTGGCATGCAAAAGTTTGGGCACCCCTGGTCAAAATTTCTGTTACTGTGGCTAGTTAAGTGAGTAGAAGATGAACTGATCTCCAAAAGTCATAAAGTTAAAGATGAAACATTCTTTACAACATTTTAAGCAAGATTAGTGTATTATTTTTGTTTTGTACAATTTTAGAGTGAAAAAAAGGAAAGGAGCGCCATGCAAAAGTTTGGGCACCCCAAAAGATTTGAGCTCTCAGATAACTTTTACCAAGGTCTCAGACCTTAATTAGCTTGTTAAGGCTATGGCTTTGTCATTGTTAGGAAAGGCCAGGTGATGCAAATTTCAAAGTTTTGTAAATACCCTGACTCTTCAAACCTTGTTCCAACAATCAGCTGCCTAGCACTCTGAAAATTAAAATAAATGATGCCCATAAAGCAGGAGAAGGTTATAAGAAGATAGCAAAGCATTTTCAGGTAGCTGTTTCCTCAGTTCGTAATGTAATTAAGAAACAGTTAACAAGAATGGTGGAGGTCAAGTTGAGGTCTGGAAGACCAAGAAAACTTTCCAAGAGAACTGCTTGTAGGATTGCTAGAAAGATTGCGAGAAAGCCACAAATGTTACTTTCGAGGAAGAGTCATCAGAAGAAAAGCTTTCCTGCGTCCTCACCACAAAATTCAGCATCAGGAGTTTGCAAAGGAACATCTAAACAAGCCAGATGGATTTTGGAAACAAGTCTTGTCGACTGATGAAGTTAAAATAGAACGTTTTGGCTGCAATGAGCAAAGGTATGTTTGGAGAAAAAAAGGGTGCAGAATTTCATGAAAAGAACACCGGTAGAGGGAAGAATGAATTCAATTAAATACCAGCAAATTCTGGAAGGAAACATCACACTGTCTGTAAAAAAGCTGAAGGTGAAAAGAGGATGGCTTCTACAACAGGATAATGATCCCAAACACCTCAAAATCCACAATGGACTACCTTGAGAGGTGCAAGCTGAAGGTTTTGCCTTGGCCCTCACAGTCCCTGACATCGAAAATCTGTGGATAGACCTCAAATGAGCAGTGCATGCAAGACAGCCCAAGAATCTCACAGAACTAGAAGCCTTTTGCAAGGAAAAATGGGTGAAAATTCACCAAACAGGAAATGAAAGACTCTTAGCTGGCTACAGAAAGTTTTCACAAGCTGTGACACTTGTCAAAGGAGGTGTTATTAAGTACTGACTATGCAAGGTGCCCAAACTTTTGCTTCAGGCCCTTTTCCTATTTTGTTATTTTGAAACTGTAAAAGATGGAAATAAAGAAGTAATCTTGCTTAAAATATTAAAGAAATGTGTCATCTTTAACTTTATGCCTTTTGGAAATCAGGTCATCTTTTCCTCGCTTAGCTATTCACAATAACAGAAATTTGGACCAGGGTGCCCAAACTTTTGCATGCCACTGTAAAGTGTGAAGGCTGAGGTTTCTGAGCTTCTTGTTGAGCCTAGAGGGAATTGTGGTGCTGAATCCTGAACTGTAGTCCACCAACAGCGTTCTCACACAAGCATCTTTCTTGTTCAGATGTGTAAGGATGTTGTGTAGAGCTGTGGCTATTGCGTCATCTGTTGATTCAAAATCAGGTTTATTATCACTGATACATCACGAAATTTGCTGATTTGCTTGTACAATGCAAGAGCAATAACCACACGTTCACGGACCATTCAGAAATCTGCTGATGGGAAGAATCTGTTCCTGAAACACTGTGTGTCTTTGGGCTACTGTACCTCCTTCCTAATTGAATTGAATTGACTTTATTTCTTACATCCTTCACATACATGAGGAGTAATGATCTTTACATCACACCTCCATTTAAATGTGCAATGTGCGATCATAATAATTTATAATAAAAAGAACAGTCAATATAATGTAGAGTACATTCAGGTCAGCGTGAGTTCATCAGTCTGATGGCCTGGTGGAAGAAGCTGTCCCGGAGCCTGTTGGTCCTGACTTTTATCTGTGGTACTGTTTCCCAGATAGTAGCAGCTGGAATAGATTGTGGTTGGGATGGCTTTGGTCCATGACTCGTGATGTCATGAGTCATGGGAAGTTCACAACTACAGATGTGCTGGGCAGTCTGCACCACTCTCTGTAGAGTCCTGCGATTAAGGGAGGTACAGTTCCCATACCAGGCAGTGATGCAGCCAGTCAGGATGCTCTCAATTGTGTAGAAAGTTCTTAGGATTTGGGAGCCCATACCAAACTTCCTCAACTGTCTGAGATGAAAGACACACTGTTGTGCTTTTTTCACCACACAGATGGTGTGTACAGACCACGTGAGGTCCTTGGTGATGTGGATGCTGAGGAACCTGAAGCTGTTCACACTCTCAACTTCAGATCCATTGATGTTAATAGGGGTTAGCCTGTCTCCATTCCTCCAGTAATCCACAACCAACTCCTTTGTTTTTGCAACATTGAAGGAGAGGTTGCTTCCTTGACACCACTGTGTCAGAGAGATGACTTCTTCCCTGTCGGCCACCTCATTATTGTTTGAGATAAGGCCAATCAATGTAGTGTTGTCGACAAATTTAATTAGCAGATTAGAGCTGTGGGTGGCGATACAGTCATGGGTATACAGGGAGTAAAGGAGGGGACTCAGTACACAGGCCTGAGGGGCTTCTGTATTAAGAGAAATGAGAAGCAGACATATCCCAGAATGGGGAGGGGGGGTTCCATAATGAAGGATTCTGCCTTTTAAAGGTGCCCTTGATAGTAGGGAGGCCAATGCCCACAATGGAGCTGGATGATTCTACACCTGCAGACTTTTTTAATCCTGTGCATTGGAGCATCCATAATAGGCTGTGATGCCACCAGTCAGAATGCTCCCTGCTGTACATTTGTAGAAATGTGACAAACCAAATCTCCACACGCTCCAAGTGAGGTATAGTTGCTGGCATGCCATCAATGTTTAGGGCCTGGTATAGGTCCTCTGAGATGTTGACATCCAAGCACTCTCCTTTCCGATGCTGACCCCGTGATGAGGCTTCTCTCAACCTCTTCCTGAAGTCCACGATCATTTCCTTGGTCTTACCGATGTTGAGAGCAAGGTTGTTGTTGTGACACCACTCAACCAGCCGATCTATCTGCTTCTGTATGCCTCTTTGAGATTCTGCCAACCACAGTGTGTCACCAGTGAATTTATAGCGTAGAAAGTTATGAATTGGCAGATCTTGCACGTGGCACTTGAGAGGAACTGGCCTGTCATCTCAAAGTTTGTGATGAAGCAGTGTTGAGCATCAAAGTGGGCTTCTTTATTTTGTGACTGCCTGTAAGAAGACAAATTTCAAGACTGCATGTAGTATACTAACTTTGATAATAAATGTTCTTTGACTTTGACCACACATTTATTCTGATTTCCCCATCAGCTGGAGGTGTGAGGCACTGGTGTGAAACCACCAAGAATAGTTTTGGGATCCTTTGAACCCCTGCCGCACAGCTGACTGTCAAAACACTCTTGGGGCTTTAAGTATTCACAGAGATAATTTTTTCCCCAAGCGCTCTGGTATCGGAAACAGGCTGTTAGGCCAAGCTCATCCAACCCCTCCAAAGTGCCTTCCTGAGTTTCTCCCATTTGTCTGTGATTAGCTAGTATCCCTCTAAACCTTTCCTGTACGTGTACCAATCCAAGTGTACCTCTCCCTCTTCCTTTGGCAGCTTGTTCCATATCCCCATGGAGGGGGAGGGGGAGGCATTAGGGATGGGGAAAGTGTGTGGTATCTAGTCCTTTAAACCTTTCCCCTATGCTCTCTAGTTTTAGACTCCCCTCCTCTGGGCGAGAGAGCCTGTGACAGACAGACAGACAGACTTTATTGATCCCGAGGGAAATTGGGTTTCATTACAGCCACACCAACCAGGAATAGTGAAGAAATATAGCAATATAAAATCATAAATAATTAAATAATAATAAGTTAATCATGCCAAGTGGAAATAAGTCCAGGACCAGCCTATTGGCTCAGGGGGTCTGACACTCTGAGGGAGGAGTTGTAAAGTTTGATGGCCACAGGCAGGAATGACTTCCTATGACGCTCAGTGTTACATCTCGGTGGAATGAGTCTCTGGCTGAATGTACTCCTGTGCCTAACCAGTACATTGTGGAGTGGATGGGAGATATTGTCCAAGATGGCATGCAACTTGGACAGCATCCTCTTTTCAGACACCACCGTCAGAGAGTCCAGTTCCACCCCCCACAACATCACTGGCCTTACGAATGAGTTTGTTGATTCTGTTGGTGTCTGCTACCCTCAGCCTGCTGCCCCAGCACACAACAGCAAACATGATAGCACTGGCCACCACAGACTCGTAGAACATCCTCAGCATCGTCTGGCTGATGTTAAAGGACCTCAGTCTCCTCAGGAAATAGAGATGGCTCTGACCCTTCTTGTAGACAGCCTCAGTGACCAGTCCAGTTTATTGTCTATTCGTATCCCCAGGTATCTGTAATCCTCCACCATGTCCACACTGACCCCTTGGATGGAAACAGGGGTCACCGGTGCCTTAGCCTTCCTCAGGTCCACCACCAGCTCCTTAGTCTTTTTCACATCAAGCTGCAGATGATTCTGCTCGCACCATGTGATAAGGACCACACTCCTTATCTATGTTCCTTGTGACTTTATAAACCTCTGTCCTGTCAACCCGTCCACCTCCTTCGCTCCAGGAAAAACAGTGCCATCCCTGTCCAGTCTCTCCTGATTATTCAAGCCTCCCAGTCCCAGTAAGGTCCTGTTGAATCCTTTCTGCACCCTCTCTGTGTGCACTCATTCCCTTCTCACCACCTCTCCCGGATGCCCTCTCCTTGCCACCCCTCACACATAGTTGTAGCCTGAAGAGCTCACACAGAGTAGAAGTGGACCAGTCAGCTCAATGGGTCCATTCAGGCCAATATACCCATCTGACAGAGTCCCGCTTGGCCCGTTTTCCCCGAAACCATTCCTATTGATGTACCGGTCCAAGTGACCCTTATATATTGAATATGTACCTGCCTCAGCCACTCCTGGCAGCTCAATCCACACACAGACCACCCTCTGCGTGAAGAAGTTGTCCCCTAGGTTCCTACTAAATCTCCTCTCACGTTCAACCTCTCACACAATGTCAGCCAGGAGCTGATTATTGACTTCTGGAGAAGGAAACCGGAGGTGCATGAGCCAGTCCTCATCGGGGGATTAAATTTCAAAGTAAATTTATTATCAAAGTACATCTACATCACCATATACGACCTTGGGATTCATTTTCTTGTGGGCATACTCAATAAAACCAAAGAATAATAACCGTAACAGAATCAATGAAAGACCACACCAACTGGGGCCTTCAACCGGAGTGCAAAAGAGAATAAACTGTGCAAATACAAAAAGAAAGAAAGAATAATAATAATAAATAAATATCGAGAACATAAGATGAAGAGTCCTTGAAAGTGAGTCCATAGGTTGAAGGAACATTTCAATGTTATTCTCTTTGCTTCAGGAGCCTGATGGTTGAGAGGTAATAACTATTCCTGAACCTTGTGGTGTGGGTCCTGAGGCTCCTGTACATCCTTCCTGATGGTTGAGGGGTAATAACTATTCCTGAACCTTGTGGTGTGGGTCCTGAGGCTCCTGTACATCCTTCCTGATGGTTGAGGGGTAATAACTATTCCTGAACCTTGTGGTGTGGGTCCTGAGGCTCCTGTACATCCTTCCTGATGGTTGAGGGGTAATAACTATTCCTGAACCTTGTGGTGTGGGTCCTGAGGCTCCTGTACCTGCTTCCTGATGGTTGAGGGGTAATAACTATTCCTGAACCTTGTGGTGTGGGTCCTGAGGCTCCTGTACCTGCTTCCTGATGGTTGAGGGGTGATAACTATTCCTGAACCTGGTGGTGTGGGTCCTGAGGCTCCTGTACCTGTTTCCTGATGGTTGAGGGGTAATAACTATTCCTGAACCTTGTGGTGTGGGTCCTGAGGCTCCTGTACCTGCTTCCTGATGGTTGAGGGGTAATAACTATTCCTGAACCTTGTGGTGTGGGTCCTGAGGCTCCTGTACCTGCTTCCTGATGGCAGCAATGAGAAGAGAGCATGTCCTGGGTGATGGGGGACCCTGATGATTGATGCTGCTTTCCTGCGACAGGGTTTTGTGTAGTTGTGCTCAATGGTGGGGAGGGATTTACACGTGAATTGACTGGACCATATCTTCTACTTTTTGTAGGATTTTTCCGTTTGAGGGCTTTGGTGTTTCCACACCTGGCTGTGATACAGCCTGTCAATATACTTCGGTTTTATTGAGTATGCCCACAAGAAAATGAATCCCAAGGTCGTATATGGTGATGTAGATGTACTTTGATAATAAATTTACTTTGAACTTTAATCCCCCGAAGAGGACTGGCTCATGGACCTCTGGTTTCCTTCTCCAGAAGTCAATAATCAACTCCTCATTGATTCTATTGCGGGTTTTTTTTGGATTTACTGTGAATGCCCACAAGAAAATGAATCTCAAGGTTGTACATGGTGACATATATGCACGTGGATAATAAATTTACTTTGAACCTGTGACCTCTAGATGTTGATTCTCCAAGCCTGGGGAAAAGACCGTGCATTTGCCTCTCAGCTTTATGTACCTCAATAAGGTCACCCCTCAGTCTCTTACACTCCAAGAAATAAAATCCCTCCTGCTGACTCAGTCCCTTGAGTCTCAGTAACATCCTTGTAAATCTTCTCTGTGCTCTTTCCAGTTCAAAAGTGCTGGATTCCAGAAGGAGTGCTTCTAGAGTGCCTACAAGGTGACTTTTTAGTGCAGCTTGTGGTTGACCGTACCAGGGGATCAGCTATTCTGCATTGGGTGTTGTGCAACGAACTGCAATTGATTAGAGAGCTTAAGGTAAAGGAACCCTTAGCGGAAAGTGATTGCCTTCACCCAGAAATTTGAGAAGGAGAAGGTAAAGTCAAATGTATCAGTACTACAGTGAAGTAATGGGAATTACAGAAGCATGAGAGAGGAGTGGGCCAGAATTGACTGGGCGGATGATGGCAGAGCATCAATGGCTAGAATTTCTGGAAGCTATTTGGAAGGCAAAGATATACACTGCGCACCCCAAAGAGGAAGAAGTATCCCAAAGGAAAGATGATACACCTGTGGCTGACAAGAGAAGTCAAAGCCAGCATAAAAGCCAAAGAGAGGGCATATAATAGAGCAAAAATTAGTGGGAAGTTAGAGGATTAGGAAGCTTTTAAAAACCAACAGGAGGCAACTAAAAAAAGTGATTTAGAAGGTAAAGATGGTATGAAAGTAAGCTAATTGTCAACAATATGAGGAGGATACCAGAAGTTTCTTCAGGTACATAAAGTGTAAAAGAGAGGTGACAGTGGATATCGGACCATTGGGAATCAATGCTGGAGAGGAGGTAATGGACACAAGGAAATAGCAGATGAACTGAATCAGTATCTTGCATCCGTTTTCACTGTGGAAGACATGAGCAGTATGGTGGAAGTTCCAGGTGTCAGGGGGCATGAAGTGTGTGAAGTTACTATTACTAGAGGGAAGGTGTTTGGGAAACTGAAAGGTCTGAAGGTAGATAAGTCACCTGGACCAGATGAGCTATACCCCGAAGGTCTGAAAGAGGTGGCTGAGGAGTTGTGGAGGCATTAGTTCTGATCTTTCAAGAATCACTAGATTCTGTAATGGCCTTGGAAGACTGGAAAATTGAAAATGTCACTCCATTCCTCAAGAAAGGAGAGAGACAGACGAAAAGAAACTACAGGCCAGTTAATCCAACCTCAATGAGTGGGGGAGATATTGTAGCTGATTATTAAGCATGAGCTCTCATGGTACCTGGAGGCACATGTTAAAATAGGCCGTAGTCAGCATGAGAAACCTTGCCTGACAAATCTGTTGGAATTCTTTGAAGAAATAACAAGAAGGATAGACAAAGGAGAATTGGGTGATATTGTGAACTTGGATTTTCAGAAGGCTCATGAAAGGGGGGCCACACATTAACAAGTTATGAGCCCATGGTATTAGGAAAGATTCTAGCATGAACGCAGAGTCACATCTGCCAGAAGTGCTTGCGGCTGGGCGATCTGGAAGACCGTGTGAGGAATCTGGAGCAGCAGCTGGATGACCTTCGACTCATAAGGGAGAATGAGGTAGTCATAGATGAGAGCTACAGGGAGGTAGTCACACCTAGGCTGCCGGAAGCAGGTCGTTGGGTGACAGTCCGAGGGGGGAAAGCGAAGGAGAGTAGACAGGTAGTGCAGAGCACCCCTGTAGCCATTCCCCGAATAATAAGTTTACCATCCTGGATGCTGTTGGTGAGGACGACCGACCAGGTGTGAGCCATGGTGGCAGGGCCTCTGGCACTGAGTCAGACCCTGTGGTGCAGAAGGGTGGGATGGAGAAGAGGAGAGCTGTCATCATTGGAGACTCTGTAGTCAGGGGAGCAGACAGGAGATTTCCTGGACGTGAGAAGGAAACCCGCATGGTTTGTTGCCTCCCAGGTGCCAGGGTCCGGAATGTCTCTGACCGGGTGCATGACATCCTGGTACAAGAGGGAAAGCAACCAGAAGTCGTGATACATGTTGGTACCAACGACATAGGCAGGAAGAGGGTGTGAGTTTCAGGAACTAGGCAGAGGGCTGAAGAACAGGACCTCAAGGGTGGCGTTCTCTGGATTGCTGCCAGTGCTACGTGATAGTGATGGTAGGAATTGGAGGAGATGGCAGTTGAATGCGTGGCTGAGGAGTTGGTGCTGGGGGCAGGGTTTTAGATTTTTGGACCATTGGGATCTCTTCTGGGGAAGGTGGGACCTGTACAGATTGGATGGGTTACACCTGAACTCGAGGGGGAGCAATATCCTTGCAGGTAGATTTGCTAGCATGGTTTGGGAGGGTTTAAACTAATTTGCAAGGGGGATGGGACCCAGAGCGATAGAGCAGTGAAAGAAGTGCATGGAGTAAAGCCAGATCTAACAGAAAGAGAGGCTTTGAGGAAAGAGCAGCAGAATAAAGGGTGTAAAGGTAGTAAGGTAGAAGGGCTAAAGTGTGTGTACTTCAATGCAAGAAGCATCAGGAACAAAGGTGATGAACTGAGAGCTTGGATACATACATGGAATTATGATGTAGTGGCCATTACGGAGACTTGGCTGGCACCAGGGCAGGAATGGATTCTCAATATTCCTGGATTCCAGTGCTTTAAAAGGGATGGGGGGAGGAAAGGGGAGGAGGGGTGGCATTACTGGTCAGGGATACTATTACAGCTGCAGAAAGAGTGGGTAATGTAGCAGGATCCTCTTTTGAGTCAGTATGGGTGGAAGTCAGGAACAGGAAGGGAGCAGTTACTCTACTGGGGGTATTCTATAGGCCCCTTGGTAGCAGCAGAGATACCGAGGAGCCGATTGGGAGGCAGATTTTGG
The DNA here is from genome assembly GCF_030144855.1 of Hypanus sabinus. Classification (NCBI taxonomy): domain Eukaryota; kingdom Metazoa; phylum Chordata; class Chondrichthyes; order Myliobatiformes; family Dasyatidae; genus Hypanus; species Hypanus sabinus. The sequence goes on along the minus strand of NW_026781590.1, from coordinate 22,209 downwards.
AAAGGTGCAAAAATAACAGGGTTGTTATCATGGGTGACTTTAACTTCCCTAATATTGATTGGCACTTGATTAGTTCCAAGGGTTTAGATGGGGCAGAGTTTGTTAAGTGTGTCCAAGATGGATTCCTGTCACAGTATGTTGACAGGCAGACTGGGGGAATACCATACTAGATCTGGTATTAGGTAATGAACCGGGTCAGGTCACAGATCTGTCAGTGGGTGAGCATCTGGGGGACAGTGATCACCGCTCCCTGGCCTTTAGCATTATCATGGAAAAGGATAGAATCAGAGAGGACAGGAAAATTGTTAATTGGGGAAGGGGAAATTATGAGGCTATAAGGCTAGAACTTGCAGGTATGAATTGGGATGATGTTTTTGCAGGGAAATGTACTATGAACAATTGGTCGATGTTTAGGGATCTCTTGCAGAATGTTAGGGATAAATTTGTCCCGCTGAGGAAGATAAAGAATGGTTGGGTGAAGGAACCATGGGTGACAAGTGAAGTGGAAAATCTAGTCAGTGGAAGAAGGCAGGATACATGAGGTTTAGGAAGCAAGGTTCAGATGGGTCTATTGAGGAATATAGGGTAGCAAGAAAGGAGCTTAAGAAGGGGCTGAGAAGAGCAAGAAGGGGGCATGAGAAGGCTCTGGCGAGTAGGGTAAAGAAAAACCCCAAGGCATTCTTCAATTATATGAAGAACAAAAGGATGACAGGAGTGAAGGTAGGACCAATTTAGAGATAAAAGTGGGAAAATGTGCCCGGAGTGAGTGAGTGAGGTCCTCAATGAATACTTCTCTTCGGTATTCACCAATGAGAGGGAACTTGATGATGGTGAGGACAATATGAGTGAGGTTGATATTCTGGAGCATGTTGATATAAAGGGAGAGGAGGTTTTGGAGTTGATAAAATACATTAGGACGGATAAGTCCCAGGGGTCTGACGGAATATTCCCCAGGCTGCTCCACGAGGCAAGGGAAGAGATTGCTGAGCCTCTGGCTAGGATCTTTATGTCCTCGTTGTCCACGGGAATGGTACCAGAGGATTGGAGGGAGGCGAATGTTGTCCCCTTGTTCAAAAAAGGTAGTAGGGATAGTCCTGGTAATTATAGACCAGTGAGCCTTACATCTGTGGTGGGAAAGCTGTTGGAAAAGATTCTTACAGATAGGATCTATGGGCATTTAGAGAATCATGGTCTGAGCAGGGACAGTCAGCATGGCTTTGTGAAGGGCAGATCGTGTCTAACAAGCCTGATAGAGTTCTTTGAGGAGGTGACCAGGCATATAGATGAGGGTAGTGCAGTGGATGTGATCTACATGGATTTTAGAAAGGCATTTGACAAGGTTCCACACGGTAGGCTTATTCAGAAAGTCAGAAGGCATGGGATCCAGGGAAGTTTGGCCAGGTGGATTCAGAATTGGCTTGCCTGCAGACGGCAGAGGGTTGTGGTGGAGGGAGTACATTCAGATTGGAGGGTTGTGACTAGTGGTGTCCCACAAGGATCGGTTCTGGGACCTCTACTTTTTGTGATTTTTATTAATGACCTGGGTGTGGGGGTAGAAGGGTGGGTTGGTAAGTTTGCTGACGACACAAAGATTGTTGGTGGTGTAGATAGTGTAGAGGATTGTCAAAGATTGCAGCGAGATATTGATAGGATGCAGAAGTGGGCTGAGCAGTGGCAGATGGGGTTCAACCCGGAGAAGTGTGAGGTGGTTCACTTTGGAAGGACAAACTCCAAGGTAAATGGCAGGATACTTGGTAGTGTGGAGGAGCAGAGGGATCGGGGGGTGGGGGGTACTTGTCCACGGATCCCGGAAAGTTGCCTCACAGGGTAGTTAAGAAAGCTTATGGGGTGTTAGCTTTCATAAGTCGAGGGATAGAGTTTAAAAGTCAGGATGTAATGATGCAGCTCTGTAAAACTCTGGTTAGGCCACACTTGGAGTACTGTGTCCAGTTCCGGTCATCTCACTATAGGAAGGATGTGGAAGCATTGGAAAGGGTACAGAGGAGATTTACCAGGATGCTGCCTGGTTTAGAGAGTATGGATTATGATCAGAGATTAAGGGAGTTAGGGCTTTACTCTTTGGAGAGAAGGAGGATGAGAGGAGACATGATAGAGGTGTACAAGATATTAAGAGGAATAGACAGAGTGGACAGCCAGTACCTCTTCCCCAGGGCACCACTGCTCAGTACAAGAGGAAGGTAAGGGGAGGGAAGTTCAAGGGGGATATTAGAGGAAGGTTTTTCACTCAGAGAGTGGTTGGTGCGTGGAATGCACTGCCTGAATCAGTGGTGGAGGCAGACACACTAGTGAAGTTTAAGAGGCTACTCGACAAGTATATGGAGAAATTTAAGGTGGGGGGTTATATGTGAGGCAGGGTTTGAGGGTCAGCACAACATTGTGGGCCAAAGGGCCTGTAATGTGCTGTACTGTTCTATGTTCTATGTTCTTAAAGTGGTGCCTGATTGGCAGAAGGCAAAGATGGGAATAAAGGACGGGTGCGAAAAGGACGGGTTGCACTTGAATCCGAGGGGGACCAATATCCTGGTGGGGAGATTTGCTAAGGCTAGTGGGGAGAGTTTAAAATAGAATTGCTGGGGGTGGGAATTGAACTGAAGTGGTGGTTGGCTCACAAATAGAGAAAGCTTGGAGACAGTGCGGGAGGGAGGATAGGCAGGTGATAGAGAAGAGATATGCTCAGACCGATGGTCTATTTTAATGCAAGAGGCATCATGAGCTTACAGTGTGGATCAGTACTTGGAGCTATGACGTGGTTGCCATCAGAGACCTGGATGGCTCAGGGACAGGAACGGTTACTTCAAGTGCTGGGTTTTAGATGTTTCAGAAAGGACAGGGAGGGAGGCAAAAGAGGTGGGGCGTGGCACTGCTGATCAGAGATAGTGTCACAGCTGCAGAACAGGAGGAAGTCATGGAGAGATTGTCTGCTGAATCTCTGTGAGTGGAAATTAGAAACAGGAAAGGGTCAATAACAGCAGTGGGTCAGACAGGGAGTGGCCGGGGTGTGTGGTGTCTCTGGTTATGCTGATTGCTTTCCTCCTGAGTCTGCTGGAATAGATGGTGTCCAGTGCCGGGAGCTCCATCCTGACAATTCGCTGGGCCGCCTTCACCACACGATGCAGGTCTTGTCGCTCAGCGGCTGTGCAGCTGGCATACTAAACAACGCTAAAATACTTCAAGCCCTGTGGCGATGGGCGAGTGGTGAAGCAGCAGGTGTGGATACACTGGAAGCTGCAGTCACAAACCTGCACACAGGCGGCCCAGGGCACTGGGTCGTTCTCTGCTGGAATGAGGCAGCAGTGGAGCTCGGCAGCCCCCTGGGTGTCTGAACAGTCCTCTTTAGGAATCGCTCTGCTCACCTCCATGGAGGAAGGAGCTAGAAAACGTGCCTCAAACATAGCCTGCTTCATCTTACCCTGGCCAGCACACCGTGGCTGGCGGGGATCCCACTCAGCGGTCGAACTACAAAGAAGACAAAAGTGAAGGTGCTCATCCTTAGCACGTGGAACGTGCGAACTCTGCTTGACATCACCAAGGCTGTCAGACCAGAAAGAAGAACAGCACTGGTTGCCAAAGAACTAGTCCACTATAACGTGGACATTGCAGCACTCAGCGAAACGCGCCTAGCAGACAAGGGCCAGCTTACAGAACGTGGTGGTGGGTACACCTTCTTCTGGAGCGGCTGCAGCAGCACTGAACGACGAGAGGCTGGCGTTGGATTTGCCATCCGATCCTACCTCGCTTGTAAACTTGCCAAGCTTCCAGAGGGCATCAACAATCACCTGATGACGCTTCGGCTCCCACTTGGCAATAAGAGAAGTGCAACGCTGATCAGCGCATATGCCCCAACAATGACCAACCCAGGTGACATCAAAGATAAGTTCTGTGAAGAACTTGACGCCCTAATAGCAGCAGTCCCACAGTCAGAGAGCTTATTGTCCTCGGGGACTTTAACGCCAGAGTGGGGACAGATTACCAGACCTGGGAAGGGATTCTTGGAAGACATGGTATTGGCAAGTGTAACAGCAATGGCTGCTGCTCCTCAAGACATGAGCTACGCACGAACTTGTCATCACCAACACCCTATTCCGCCTCTCTACCCGTAACAAGACATCTTGGATGCATCCACGCTCTAGGCACTGGCATCTGATTGACTATGCCATCACCAGAAAGAGGGACTGGCAAGACGTGAGAGTGACAAAGGCCATGTGTGGTGCTGACTGCTGGATGGATCATCGACTCATAGTGTCCAAGTTTAAACTTCGCATCCTGCCCGTGAGAAGACCCCAAGGTCAGAAGACTGCAAAGAGGCTCAATGTCTTCAAGCTGAAGAGCAGCGTAGTTGCAGAAGAATTTTGTGAAGACCTAGATAGCAGGCTGATTGACCCACCCCAGGGTGACCAGTCCAGCACTGAGGAGCACTGGACGGCTTTCAGAGATGGTCTACTCTACCGCTCTCAAACACCTCGGGCCAGCAATCCATAGACATCAAGACTGGTTCGATGAGAACGATGAGGAGATACAGGCACTGTCGTCAGAGAAACACCAACTGTTCAGAGCGCACCAGAACGATCCCACATCACAAGCAAAGATAGATGCCTTCGCCAGTGCAAGATGGAAAGTGCAGAAGAAACTCCGTGAGATGCAGGATGTCTGGTTCAGCAATAAGGCCGATGAGATCCAGGGCTACGCAGACAGTCACGACACCAAGCGTTTCTAAGGCGCTTTGAAGGCTATGTATGAACCTCAGTCCTCTGGCTCCTCCCCCCTCCTCAGTGCAGATGGGATTCGGCTGCTGACAGAGAAAAAGCAGATTTTGGAGAGATGGGCTGAACACTTCAACCAGGTCCTCAACTGCCCTGCCGAAATCAATGATGAGGCCATTGCTCGCCTACCTCAGGTGGAGATCAACCTGGACCTTGACAACCTCCCCACAGAAGAAGAAGTCAGAAAAGCCATCGGGCAACTTTCTTGTAGCAAAGCACCAGGATCAGATGCAATCCCTGCTGAAGTCTACAAAGCAGGAGGCCCATTCATGATGCAGAAGCTGACTGAGCTCTTCCAGTCTATGTGGAACGAAGGAAAGATCCCGCAACAGTTTAAAGATGCCAGCATAGTCCACATCTACAAGAGGAAAGGCAACCGCCAGTCTTGTGACAATCACCGAGGCATCTGCCTCCTGTCCATAGCTGGGAAGATCTTGGCTCGCGTCCTGCTTAATCGCCTTCTCCAACACCTTGAGCAAGGTCTCCTCCCAGAAAGACAGTGTGGCTTCCGTGCAGAGCATGGAACTGTCGACATGATATTTGCTGCACGCCAACTCCAGGAAAAATGTCAAGAGCAGCACAGCGACCTCTTTATGACCTTTGTCGATCTGACCAAGGCATTTGATATGGTCAGCAGAGATGGCTTATGGAAGATAATGGAAAAGTTTGGCTGCCCTAGCAGGTTCATCACGATTGTTCGGCAGTTCCACAATGGCATGATGGTGAAAGTTTTGGATGATGGTGATGAGTCAGAAGCCTTCCCAGTGACGAACGGTGTGAAGCAAGGATGCGTTCTCGCTCCTACACTCTTTAGAATGGTCTTCTCTGCTATGCTGACTGATGCCTTCCGCAATTGTCAGGATGGTATACACGTCAGATACAGGACTGGCGGTGGGCTATTCAACCTCCGGCGTCTACAGGCTGTTACAGAGGTAAAGGAGACCATCGACAGAGACCCCTTATTCGCTGATGATTGAGCCCTCAACAGAAGCACAGAGCAGAAGATGCAACGAGAAATGGACTGCTTCTCACGAGCCTGTGACAACTTTGGACTTACAATCAGCACCAAAAAGACCTAAGTTATGTACCAGCCCACACCCGGAAAGCCCTACCAGGAACCACACATCACAGTAAAGGGGCAGAAGCTACTGGCAGTCGACAGCTTTACTTATCTGGGCAGTACTCTATCACGAGCGGTGAACATAGATGCAGAGATCAGCAACAGAATTGCCAAATCCAGTGCCGCCTTTGGGAGACTCCATGAGAATGTATGGGAGCGGAGAGGACTCAGCCTTACCACCAAGCTGAAGGTCTACCGAGCAGTGGTTCTCACCACCCTCCTCTATGCCAGTGAGACCTGGACTGTCTACAGCAGACACGCTAAACAGCTCAACCACTTCCACTTGAGCTGCCTCCGCAGACTTCTCCACGTACGATGGCAGGACAAAGTCCCAGACACGGAGGTCCTGGGGTGGGCTAGCACCCACAGCATCTACACCCTCCTACAGAAAGCCCAAGCCAGATGGGCTGGCCATGTCGTCAGGATGTCTGACAGTCGACTACCAAAACAGCGGCTGTATGGAGAGCTGAGCCAGGGCAAGCACTCAGCTGGAGGCCAGAAGAAACGTTTCAAAGACTGCCTCAAAGTGTCCCTCAAAGACCTCAACATCAATCCCAGTAAATGGGAATCGCTGGCTCTGGACCGCCCAACCTGGTGGAGCAGGACCACTAAAGGAGCGTATGCAGCAGAAATCAGACGCACCGCAGAGGCTCAGAGGAAACGCGCCGTGCGCAAGGCTCGAGCTGCCTCCACTTCCACTGCAGCACCTACCCTCATGTGTCCCACGTGTAGGCGAGCTTTCAGGGCCCGGATTGGCCTCACCAGTCACCTCCGGACCCACAGTCACAAACCCTCCACCTGACAGAAGTCGTGGTCGTCTTCAACTCCGAAGGATGAACAACACAACACCACACTGTGGCACTGTTGGTCAGGGTGGTTTCAATTGTGCTTCTGAAGAAGTTAAGCAACAGCTTTTGTGGGAGTTCAGTCTGTTTCAGCCAAACTGAAGATTATAAGGTTAGCAGGGAGGAGCTTAAAAATGAAATTAGGAGAGCCAGAAGTGGCCACGAGAAGGCCTTCATGAGTAGGATTAAAGAAAACACCAAGGCATTCTACAAATATGTGAAGAGCAAGAGGATAAGACGTGAGAGAATAGGACCAATCAAGTGTGACAGTGGAAAAGTGTGAATGGAACCGGAGGAGATGGCAGAGGTACCTAATGAATACTTTGCTTCAGTATTCACTACTGTTATGAATGTGAAGCAACTCTGAGGGGCCGAAGGGTACAAAGTCGCCCCCTCCTTTTTGAGAATCGCAAGATCGCTATTAATTTGGGTCTGGGACCCAGGAAATGAGAGAGAGACATGCAGAATCCACAAGGTTTGGAATGTGTCCTGGCCTCAGCGAAACGGAGCCACTGATAACGGCCATTGTCTCTTGGAGACGGAATTGTGTATTGAGTACTGTACTATTCATTGAAACCCCTCAGGGGACAACCAGAGTGGGCTGGTTGAGGGATTGCATCATCCCAACCTGATTGACATCTGAGACCCCGTGAGTAAGGATAAAAGAGGGGTCTGGGGAACAACCCCTTTAGACGCACCAGGAGAGATGCTAGAAATCCCGTGACAGCGTTTAATAGCGACAGCCGGTGGGGGCTCGTGTGCGTCCTCCCTTGCCTGGGATTGGCGGGCTCATCACGGAAGAACGGTTTCGCTAAAGGAGAGGCCACAAGTGAAAGGCTATGACAACGAGACTCCTGACGGATCAAAATCATAAAGGTTGGAAAACCCGCAGCGGTAACTGTTCCCATTCTATTCCTATTTCTCTCTCTCTCCAACAAAGTGTAACACAGCAACAACCAAAAGACGGCAGCTTGTGGAACTGCAGGAAACTGTATATTTCCATCGGACAATTCATTATTCCCTAGACAACGATAGAGCTATTTCTTATTGATTATTATTATACCCGCACTTTTAGATTTTAGTATTGATGACGTATATTATCTGTATATTTGCATTGATATTATTTTTGTATATTTTTACTAATAAATACTGTTAAAAATAGTATCTTCAGACTTCAACGGACCTCTCTATCTTTTCTGGTAAGTGACCCAGTTACGGGGTTTGTAACACTACAGGAAAGGATCTTGGTGATTGTAGGGATGACTTACAGCTGATTGAAAAGCTTGAGCACCGAGATACTAAGAAAAATATGTGCTGGAGCTTTTGGAAAGCATCAATTTGGATAAGTCGCCAGGACTGGATGAGATGTACCTCAGGCTACTGTGAAAGGCAGGGGAGGAGATTGCTGAGCCTCTGGCAATGATCTTTGCATCATCAATGGGGATGGGAAAGGTTCTAGAGGATTGGAGGGCTACAGATGTTGTTCCCTTATTCAAGAAGGGGAGTAGAGGTAGCCCAGGAAATTATAGACCGGTGAGTCTTACCTTGGTGGTTGGTAAGTTGATGGAAAAGATCTTGAGAGGCAGGATTTATGAACATTTGGAAAGGCATATGATCAGAATAGTTGGCATGCCTTTATCAAAGGCATGTTGTGCTACATGAACCTGAATGAATTTTTTGAGTATGTGACTAAACACATTGATGAAGGTAGAGCAGTAGATGTAGTGTATATGGATTTCAGCAGGGCATTTGATAAGGTAATCCACGCAAGGCTTATTGAGAAAGTAAGGAGGCATGGGGACCTTGCTTTGTGGATCCAGAATTGGCTTGCCCACAGAAGGCAAAGAGTGTTTGTAGATGAGTCATATTCTGCATGGAGGTAGGACACCAGTGGAGTGCCTCAGGGATCTGTTCTGGGACCCTTTCTCTTTGTGGATTTTATAAATGACCTGGATGAGGAAGTGGAGGAATGGGTTAGTAAATTTGTTGACATGAGAGGGCACAGTTTTAAGGTGCTGAGATGTAGATACAGATGAGATGTCAGGGTTAAGTTTTTTACACACAGAGTGGTAAGTGTTTGGAATGGGCTCCAGCAACAGTGGTGGAGGTGGATACAATAGGGTCTTTTAAGAGACTCCTGGATAGGTACATGGAGCTTAGAAAATAGAGGGCTATGGGTAACCCTAGGTAATTTCTAAAGTAAGTGTATGTTTGGCACAGCATTGTGGGCCAAAGGGCCTGTATTGCGCTGTGCGAGTTCTGTGTTTCTGAAGGGAGCCTTTTCTGGCTGGCTGCCAGTAACTAGTGGTGTTCCATGGGGATTGTGTTGGGACTGAATGCTATATGTCAATGATTTGGATGATGGAATTGATGGCTTTGTTGCAAAGTTTGCAGGTGATAAGAAGATAGGCGGAGGAGCAGGTAGTTTTGAGGAAGTTAAGAGGCTACAGAAGGACTTAGGTTGAGAGAATGTGCAAAGAAATAGCAGATGGAATACAGTGTGGGGAAGTTTATGGTCATGCACTTTGGTTGAAGAAATGAAATGAAAGGGCTGGCTGTTTTCTAAATTGAAAGAAAATACAAAGAAACTGAAGCACAAAGGACTTAGGAGTCCTTGTGCAGGATTCCCTGAAGGTTAATTTACAGGTTGAGTCTGCAGTGAGGAAGGTAAATGCAGTGTTAGCATTCATTTCAAGAGGACTAGAATATAAAAGCAAGGACATAATGTTGGAAGTTTATAATGCACTGGTGAGACCTCACAGAGTATTGTGAGTAGTGTTGGACTCTTTATCTTAGAAACGATCTACTGAAACTGGAGAGAGTTCAAAGAAGGTTCACGAAAATGACTCCAGGATTGAATGGCTTGTCATGTGAAGAGTGCTTGATGGCTCTGGGCCTGTTTCACTAGAATTCAGAAGAAAAAGGGGTGACTCATTGAAACCTATCGAATGGTGAAAGGCCTTGATGGAGAGGATGTTTCCTATGGTGAGAGAATCTAACACCAGAGGACACAGCCTCAGAATAGAGGGGCGTCCTTTTAGAACTGAGATGAGGAGGAATCTTTAGCTAGAGAATGGTGAATCTATGGAATTCTTTGCCACAGACAGCTATGAAGGCCTTATGTGTATTTAAGGCAGAGGTTGATAGATTCTTAATTGCTCTGGGCATGAAGGGATATGGAGAGATAGGAGATTGGGGCTGAGAGGAAAATTGGATCAACCACGGTGGAGCAGAGTTGATGGGCCAAATGGCCTAATTCTGCTCCAATACCTTATGGTCTAGTCACATCTTTGGTCACCTCGGCAGTATGAGTAAAACATTTTCCAAGTGTCGGCCCACCAACTCAATATACAGGCAGTCCCCGGCTTACAAACATGATCCGTTCCCGTCTGTCTTTAAGTTGAATTTGTAGTTAAGTTGGAACAGGTAAATACGGTTTTTATTTAGCATCAGTTAATCAAATGTTTGTCTTAGTATATAGTATATATTTTACCTTTTCTTTTTCTCAGTATAAATGGCCTTGTAGTAGCTGAGGCCCTCAGTAACTGTATGGTAAACTTTGGTGACTCTTTTGTCAAAAACTTTTTCGGTTCTGGAGTCTTTAGGTCCCAGTCTTCTTCCTCAAAATTCCGATTGTTGACCGACTGTAGCCTAATGCTTTTCCAATTGCTGATGGTGTTTCACCTGTTTCCGATTGCATCATTATTTCCACTTTATTTTCAATCGTGATCGTTTTCCTTTTCTTTGATGCATCACTATCACTTGCATTGGATTTACACTTTGGAGGCATGGTTACAAGAGTAAGTAAGAGAAAAAATTAAGCCAAATACAAAGTTACACATTCAGCACAGTGCTAATGGCAACGTGATCCAACTTAAAATGGCGGACGGCGTTCTCCTTCCTTGAGCCGACAAATCGCTGAAGCCCCGCAATGTTTTCATGAGCGTCACAAAGTAGTGCGTGTGTTTGTTCATTATTATGAACCACTGTATTTAACTTGAATTTTTAATATAATTGGCTTTATGGCAGTCCGTTCGTAAGTATGTGTTGTCTGTAAGTCGGATGTTCGTAACCCAGGGACTGCCTATATGGATGGCATGGTAGCTAAACGATTGGCGTAACGCTTTGCAGCGCTAGTGACAAGGTTTCATTTCCCAAGTTTATGTGTTCTTCTCGTGACCGTGTTTCTTTCTCCAGGCAGATGTATGAGTTAGGGTTAGTAAGTTACAGGCACAGGTGCTGGAAGCACGGTGACACTTGTGGGCTGCTCCCAGCTCATCTTCCGACTATGTTGGTCATTAATGCAAACACTTTTCACTATATTTATGATGTGCATGTGACAAATAAAACTAATCTTTACAAAGTTCACAGTAAATTTATTATCAAAGTACATATTGGTTACCATATACTGCCTTGAGATCCATTTTCTGGTGGGTATAAGGAAAAGGGGAAATATAGTAGAAATGATGAAAAACGATACATAAACATAGACTGACATCAACCAATCCGATAAATGTGCAATTAAAAATAATACTGAGAATGAGTTGTAAAGAATCCTTGAAAGCGAATCTGTATGTTATAGAAGCTGTGCAGAAATGAGGACAGTGAGGTTATTCCTGCTGGTTCAAGGGTTTGATGGTTGAAGGGTGATAACTCTTCCTGAACCTGTTGGTATAGGTCCCAAGGCTTCAGATTGTCCTGCTCCTGTATTCAGTGTCCTGACTGATGAAGGCCAGCCTTCCAAACACCTTCTTCACCTCCCTATCTGATTGTGACACCACAGGGAGCTAAGGGTCTGAACCCCTTGGTTCCTTTGTACATCAACACTCCAGAGGTTCACTGTTTTGTTAAGAGTTTGATACCCCACAACCTATCAGCTCACACGAGTCAGGATGTCTGTGCAAAGAACTGACAATCTGTCTTACAGCATACTGATTCAGCTGATAGGCCATTTCATACCTATGGACATTGATCCTCCATCCCTTATCACCCCTCAGGTAGGTGGGGAATTGGTCAGTATTTATCTCCCAATCCTGGATCATCACCACAAGAAACTGGGAGCTTGCCAAACTCCTTAACCTCTCTCCATGACTCAATCCCTTGAGGTTTGCCCATGCCTCATCACCCCTTAAGATTTCAGGGAACTTGCCAGCATTTATCACTCATCACTTCTCCAAATTGTACATAACTTGCCAGCATATATCACTTATCCATCCCTCATTGCCTGTCCAGAGGTGGGGAGCTTGCAAGCATTTACCACCCTTCAAGAAGGTAGGGGTGAGCCCTCCACACCTCAAACTGCTCATATTTGATCTTATGTCAGTTATCCCATGGTGCCAATGTGTGATGGAGTTCCAGGATTCAGATACGTCCCCAGAGAAGGAAAGGCAATGAATGCCACAGTTGAAACGGCTCTGGAAGGGTGGAGTGGGGTTTGGGAATCTAAAGTAAAAACGATAAGGAAACACTCAGTATTTCAGGCAGCGTCTGCAGGGATAGAACCTGGATCAATGGTTCATTGACTCTAAAAGGCCTTACAGCCCAGTGTCTGTGGTAACCTAGATGCCAATCTGATCCCATCTCCCTGTACACGATCTTTATTCCTTGAATCTGTCTGTCTAACATATTGATCACCTCTATCATATCTGCCTCTGCCTCTGCTACCAGTCCTGGCAGCACATTCCAGGCACCCACAGTTCTCTGTGTGAAAACATCGTATCCCCTCTCCTCTTAAATTGATAAACTCCTCTATATATTGTCATAGCCATAGTCATTGTCATAGCCGCTCAGGTACAGTGAATAACTCTGTTTGGATTCCATCCATCACTATGGTCCAGTAGCATTTACATCCACTCCTGTCTGAGAAATGATTTGGATTTGCTCCATTTTGCTAACTAGAGCAACAGGCCCACAGCAGATGCCATTTCATGGGCTCTTCACTCAACCCTGGAACACCTGGACAGTGAGGGTGCATACATCAAGATGCCCTTCATTGACTGCAGCTCAGCATTCAATACCATCACCCTCTCAAAACTAATCAATAACCTTCAAGGCCTTGGCCTCAGGAATTTCTCATGCAATTGGATCCTCGATTTGCTCACTTGCAGACCTGTCAGTTTGGATTGACAAAAACATTTCCTCCACAGGTGCACCACAGGGCTGTGGGCTTTGCCCCCAGATCTACTTGCTCCACGTATGACTGCGTGGCTAAGCACAGCTCCAATGCTGTATCTGAGATTGCTGACGGCACACTGCTGTAGGCCGAATCAAATCAGCACATAGTAGGAAGGCTGAGTGGTGTCACAACACACACAATGTCAGAGAGACCAAGAAGCTAATTATTGACTTCAGGAGAAGGAAGCCAGAGGTCCATGAGCCAGTCCTCATCGGGGGATCAGATAGCCCATTCCAGCACACGTGAAGCCCTCCCCGTCACTGAGCATATTTACATGAAACACCGTCACACGATATCATCAACCATCTTCAGGGACCCCCACCACCCAGGCCATGCTCTCTTCTCATTGCTGCCATCAGGAAGAAGGTACAGGAGCCTCAGGACTCACACCACCCGGTTCAGGAACCGTTATTAGCCCTCAACCACCCCGTCACTGATCCGTTCCCACAACCTATGGCCTCACTTTCGAGGACTCTTCAGCCCAAAACATTGACTGCTTACTCTTTTCCCACAGATGCTGCCTGGCCTGCTGAGTTCTTCCAGCATCTTGTGTGTGTTGCTCTGATTTCCAACATCTGGAGATTTTCTCTTGTTCAAGGACTCTTCATTTCATGTTCTCGCTATCCATTGTTTATTTATTTCTTACTGTCATTTTTTTTCTTTTGTATTTGCACTGTTTGTTGTCTTTCGCACGTTGGTAGTTTGCCTGTCCTTTTGGGTGTGGTCTTTTGCACGTTGGTAGTTTGGCTGTCCTTTTGGGTGAGTGCTTTTGCACGTTGGTAGTTTGCCTGACCTTTTGGGTGAGTGCTTTTGCACGTTGGTAGTTTGCCTGTCCTTTTGGGTGAGTGCTTTTGCACGTTGGTAGTTTGGCTGTCCTTTTGGGTGAGTGCTTTTGCACGTTGGTAGTTTGCCTGACCTTTTGGATCCCATCGTGTTTCTGGGATTTGCTGAGTGTGCCTGCAAGAAAATGAACCTCGGGGTGACACATATGCAGTTTGAAAATAAATTTACATCCATACAGATCATTGCACCACAGAGAGGCAGATCAAGGGGAAAGCACTAACTGAATGCAGAACAAACTGCAGCCATCACAGAGGAAGGGCAGTGCAGGCCGACGATAAGGTGCAAGGGCCACGGCGAGGTAGATTATGAGGCCAGTACCCTGTTTTGTTATACTAAGGAACCATCGATAACAGACGGGTAGAAGCTGTGCTGAGCCTGATCAGATGTGCAATCAGTCTTTATTTATTTAGAGACACAGAGCAGACAGGTCCTCCAGCCTTTTGAGCCACGACACCTCACAACCCCAACTTATCCTAGCCTAATCATGGTACCATATAACCTAACCGGTACGCCTTCGGAGAGTGGGAGGGAACCAGAGGACCTGATGAAAATCCACACATACCACGTATAGAGACTCCTTACAGAGGATGCCGGAAATGAACTTTGAACTCCAATGCCCTGAGCTGTATTAGCGCTTCCTGAACCGTGGTGCATGACAGCCGGTTGGGGGGGGGGTGGGGTCGAGGTGTGGATAAGAGAAAATATTTGGGGTGGGTAAGGTCTTTGATTTTGCTGAGGCAGCAAGAAGCGTAGGCAGAGTACTTGGAGGGGACGCAAACACGAGGAAATCTGCAAGTGCTGGAAATTCAAGCAACACAAACAAAATGCTGGTGGAACGCAGCAGGCCAGGCTGCATCTATAGGAAGAAGTACAGTCGACGTTGCGGGCTGAAACCCTTTGTCAAGACTAACTTAAAGAAGATAGTAAGAGATTTGAATGTGGGAGGGGAGGGGGAAATCTGAAATGATAGGAGAAGATGGAAGGGGAGGGGTGAAGCTAAGAGCTGGAAAGGTGATTAGCAAAAGGGATACAGAGCTGGAAGAAGGGAAAGGATCATGGGGTGGGAGGCCTAGGGAGAAAGAAAGGGGGAGGGGAGCACCAGAGGGAGATGGAGAACAGGCAAAGAGTGATGGGCAGAGAAAAAGGGGTTAAATCAATAAATCAGGGATGGGGTAAAAAGGGGAGGAGGGGCATTAACGAAAGTTAGAGAAATCAATGTTCATGCCATCATGTTGGAGGCTACCCAGATGGAATATAAGGTGTTTTTCCTCCAACCTGAGAGTGGCTTTGTCTTGACAGAGGAGGCCATGGATAGACATATCAGAATGGGAATGGGACGTGGAATTAAAATGTGTGGCCACTGGGAGATCCTGCTTTCTCTGGCGGACAACGAAACGGTCTCCCAGTCTGCGTTGGGTCTCACCAATATTTAAAAGGCCTTTCCCCTCTCCAGCTCTGTATCCCTTTTGCCCATTACCTTTCCAGCTCTTAGCTTCACCCCTCCCCCTCCTGTTTTCTCCTATCATTTCGGATTTCCCCCTCCTACTTTCAAATCTCTTCTTTCAGTTAGTCCTGACGAAGGGTCTCGGCCCGAAACATCAACAGTGTTTCTTCCTATAGATGCTGCCTGGCCTGCTGTGTTCCACCAGCATTTTGTGTGTGGTACTTGGAGGGGGGTGGGGGCTGGTTTCTGTGACCACAACTCTCTGTGGTTTCTCACTGTCCTAGGCAGAGCTGCCGTGCCAAGCCGTGGTGCATCTGGATAGGATGCTTTCTGTGGTGTGTCATTAAATATTAGTGAAGGTCGAATCTTACACCCATACTCTCTAGTAATTGAGATTTTGACATTTCAACATTTCAATCCTGGGATTGTCTTTGCCTCTCCTGATCTCAGAATCAGATTGTCCTCAGACCTAGCCCACCAGAGGAAACAACCCGTGATTGTAAAGCATTCCTCACAGCACTCAAGGATCTGCTCTTCTGCCTCGTCCCATCTACCTGCAGCCAGATCATCACCTTCCAAACCCCACTCATCCACATCCCGATCCAGACTTCCCATTTGTATCTCCGAAATGATCCCTCAAAGTTGCCGCACAGGTTGACAGTGTGGTTAAGAAGTTGTATGATGTATTAAGAAAGCCACACCCCCTTCCTGGCACTTTCCCTCAACACCTCTCCCCTTCCCTCATTTCTCCCTCCTACCTCCCTACTCTGTCTCCCCACCACATTGCCTTTCACCTTCCTATCCTCTACCCCACCCCCCCTCTTTTCCCCACTCCACCATCCCTCTCCTCTCCCCACTCCAACCCTCCCTCTCCACTCTCCCTCCCCCACTCCAACCCTCCCTCTCCACACTGTCCCTCCCAACCTCCACCCCTCCCTCTCCACTGTCCCTCCCCACTCCAACCCTCCCTCTCCACACTCCCTCCCCACTCCAACCCTCCCTCTCCACACTCTTCCTCCCCACTCCAACCCTCCCTCTCCACACTCTTCCTCCAACCCTCCCTCCCAACCATCTCCCCTCCCCACTCTAACCTTCCCTCTCCACATTCCCTCCCAACCTCCATCTCCCCTCCCCACTCCAACCCTCCCTCCCAACCTCCCTCTCCCCTCCCCACTCCAACCCTCCCTCTCCCCTCCCCACTCCAACCCTCCCTCTCCCCTCCAACCCTCCCTCCCAACCTCCCTCTCCCCTCCCCACTCCAACCCTCCCTCCCAACCTCCCTCTCCCCTCCCCACTCCAACCCTCCCTCCCAACCTCCCTCTCCCCTCCCCACTCCAACCCTCCCTCCCAACCTCCCTCTCCCCTCCCCACTCCAACCCTCCCTCTCCCCTCCCCACTCCAACCCTCCCTCTCCCCTCCCCACTCCAACCCTCCCTCCCAACCATCTCCCCTCCCCACTCTAACCTTCCCTCTCCACATTCCCTCCCAACCTCCATCTCCCCTCCCCACTCCAACCCTCCCTCCCAACCTCCCTCTCCCCTCCCCACTCCAACCCTCCCTCTCCCCTCCCCACTCCAACCCTCCCTCTCCCCTCCCCACTCCAACCCTCCCTCTCCCCTCCAACCCTCCCTCTCCCCTCCAACCCTCCCTCCCAACCTCCCTCTCCCCTCCCCACTCCAACCCTCCCTCCCAACCTCCCTCTCCCCTCCCCACTCCAACCCTCCCTCTCCCCTCCCCACTCCAACCCTCCCTCCCATCTCCCCTCCCCACTCTAACCTTCCCTCTCCACATTCCCTCCCAACCTCCATCTCCCCTCCCCACTCCAACCCTCCCTCCCAACCTTCCTCTCCCCTCCCCACTCCAACCCTCCATCCCAACCTCCCTCTCCCCTCCCCACTCCAACCCTCCCTCCCAACCTCCCTCTCCCCTCCCCACTCCAACCCTCCCTCCCAACCTCCCTCTCCCCTCCCCACTCCAACCCTCCCTCCCAACCTCCCTCTCCCCTCCCCACTCCAACCTCCCTCTCCCCTCCCCACTCCAACCCTCCCTCCCAACCTCCCTCTCCCCTCCCCACTCCAACCTCCCTCTCCCCTCCCCACTCCAACCCTCCCTCCCAACCTCCCTCTCCCCTCCCCACACCAACCCTCCCTCCCAACCTCCCCACTCCAACCCTCCCTCCCAACCTCCCTCTCCCCTCCCCTCCCCACTCCAACCCTCCCTCCCAACCTCCCTCTCCCCTCCCCACTCCAACCCTCCCTCTCTACACTCACCCTCTCAACCCCCCTCTCTCCCTTCGTCCCATCACTGCACATGCGCACCTCTCCACACTCCCCGCAAGGACCCCTGCTCCCACACAGATGTCCGTGTAACTCGCCTGCCGTCATTTTTGTTTCGGTTTCTGTGTCTATTTTGTGTGTGGGGGGGGAAGAGAGATTTTTTTTGAGGTGGGGTGGTTTGGAAATCCGTGGAGGGAGGGGAGCTGGACAGGCCGGTCAACCGCAGGCACGCCCCCTGGTTGCCCTGGAGATGGGGGCGGGGCCTCGGCCTCGGCCTGCCCGTCTTGTCCCCCTTCCCCCCCTCCCCGGCCGAAGGGAAGCGGCGATGGCGGAGTTCGAGGATTTCGAGGACCGGGCGTACAGCTGCTTCGGCAGCCGGAGGTGAGGATCGGGCGGACGGGAGGCGAGGCGGGGAACAGCGGGGAGGCCGATGGAGATGGCGGCACGGGCGGATGGCGGCCGATTAGCTATGTAGGCCGCAGGCTCGGCGGCCATGGCGGCTCCTTCCTCCCCCGGGGAGGGGGGGGGGGTCGGGTAATTGGGTAATTTCGGGACACCCTGCTGATCCCCGGAGAGGGGTTGGAACAATTCGCAAATAACCAGACCCCCTCCCCTCTGATCTGCCGGCAGGGGGTTGGCCAAATGGGCACCCTGACACCCCCTTAAAACCCGGGAGGGGAGGGATAATTGGGCAATACCTGGACCCCCTCTGATCCCCGGGAGAGGGGGTTGGGCATTTGAGCAACACTGCACCCCTCCCCACGCAAGATCCGTAGTGAAGGGGTAGAGCAGAGCTGGGGAGCTTGCTTGTGTTTATCACCTATCCCCAGTTACCCCTTCCAGAGCTGGGGGACCTGCTGGTGTTTATCTCCCATCTGTAGTTACCCCTTCCAGAGGTGGGAACTTGCTAGTGTTTTATCACCCATCCCCAGTTACCCCTTCCAGAGCTGGGGGACCTGCTAGTGTTTATCACCCATCCCCAGTTACCCCTTCCAGAGCTAGGGGACCTGCTAGTGTTTATCACCCATCCCCAGTTACCCCTTCCAGAGCTGGGGGACCTGCTAGTGTTTATCACCCATCTGTAGTTACCCCCTCCAGAGCTGGGGGGCTTGCTAGTGTTTCTCCCACCCTTCACTGATTGATGGCTGGAGGAAAGGGCTTTCGGAGTAACCTAAGGAAGGACCATGGTGTGCTGGTAGTGTCAATCTCCTTCAGAATTGTTGGAAGTGCGGTGTTTGGGGGGGAAGCAAGGGCAGGAGTCATGAAGACAGTGAGGGGTAGGAGTGGGAGGGTGTGATCGAGACAGGGAGGGGTCTAGGGGAGCAAGGGGTTCACGGAGTTGGGGGATAGGGGAAGGAGGCAGGTCAGGGGAATGAGGGGGTCACAGAAATGGTGGTAGGTTGAAGGGGAGGGACAGGAACATGGAGACAGCAAGAAGTATAGGAGTGGTGGAGGAATCGGGGAGGTGTGGAAATGGACAATGTGTAGTTATGGTCTGCTGGTTTAAGGGATGTTCCAGGCCAGAGTCCCCAAGTTCGGATGTTCCCGGCTGTAGTACCCAAGTTGGATTCCTAGTTAACTCCAGGGAGCTTTTGTCTCTCGTTCCACAGAAACTGGCCCTCCTCATCTTTGCTAACCAAGATTCCTTCCTGACCCTGCCCTACTTGTCTGTCTTTAGCTTGGATCCCTTTTAAACTTTTCCTGTCAGTGTACCTGTCCAGGTGTGTTGTAATTGTAGCTGCTTCTCACACTTCCTTTGGCAGCTCGTTTCATATCCTCCCCCCATGTGTAAATATCTACTCCTCTCACCTTTAATGAATGCTGTCTAGTTTATGCCCCTCCATCCCCTGGGCGAGAGACTGTTCCAGTCTTGGTCGGCTTGTCCTTTAAGCTCAGGTGCTTAGTGACACCTTGGTAAATTTTTTCTGCACCCTCTCCCGCTTAACTCCACCTTTCCTATAGCTGTGCAACCAGAAGACACAGTTCTCAGTGGGTCCTCACCAACAACTTGTACAACTATCATCGAGAGAGTGCAGTAAAGATTCAAATCTGTGTACAAGTACACGTGCTCACATGTGTAATAAAGCAGTGGCATCACAGGCACGTAGCATCCGATACACATTAACAGGAAAAACAAGTTTATATACTTTATCTTCAGTTCTTTTTAATAAGAAAGAATAAATTTAGAATAAGCCCATGCCAAGATCCCTCTGTACATCAGTATAGGGTCCTGCTATTAACTGTACAGTCCCTTTACTTTAGACCTCCCAAAATGCAAAACCTCACACTTGGTCTAAATTGGTGTAGAGGTGACTTAGGACATAGAGCAATATGGCACAGCATTGGGCTTTCCAGCCCAGGATCTGCCAAACATTAAACTAATCATATCTAATCCCTTCTGCACATGGTCCATATCCCTTGTTTCCCTGCACGTCCATGCTCCTACCTTAAAGCCTCCACCTCCACATTCCAGACACCCACCACTCTCTCTCTGTGGGGGGGGGGGGAATTTCCTCGCACGTCTTCTTTGAGAGAGGGTAAATCCAACTCAAATGCATGCCCTGCTTGCAGATCCCTGTGACCAGCGCTGCTCCTGGGGGGGGGGGGGGGGTGCGTGTCATCTACCTGTTGTGGCTGTGGAGATATGGACAGTGTGAGCTGTTGTACTGTGGAAGCTTAAATGTGAGGGGACAGTACACTTAATGGAGTCAGAATCAGGTTGATTTTCATTGACATGTCATGAAATTTGTTTTGTGGTAGCAGAAGTCAGTGCAGGATATAAAAATTACTGTAAGTTACAATAAATAACTAGTGCAAAAGAGGAATAGTATTTATGGGTTCATGGACTATTCAGAAACCTGGTGGCAGAGGGAAAGAAGCTGAACTTTCAGTGTGTCTCTTCAGGCCCCTGTACCTCCTCTCTGATGGTAGTAATGTCCTGGATGGTGAGAATGGATGCTGCCTTCCTGAGCCACTGCCTTTTGAAGGATGTCCTCAGTGGTGAGGAGGGTCATGTCATAACCCTCTCCCACCCCTTGTGATCCTGCGCATTGCAGCCTCCATTCCAGATGATGGTGCAACCACTTAGAATGCTTTCCAAATTTAGAAATTTTGTGGAGTCTTTGGTGACATACCAAATCTCAGACTCCTAATGAAATGCTGAGGGGTCCTGGTGTCCAAGTCTATAACTCTCTGAAAGTAGCCACGTGTTTTTTTAGTCAGGGTACTGAGTTCTAGAGTTGGGAAGTTACGTTGCCTACATCCTACATATGGAGTATTGAATTCAGTTCTGGTTGTCCCATTCCAGGAAGGGTGTGTGAAGATGGGGGGGCGGGGTGAATGGTCTTTGGAGAGGGTGCAGAAGAGATTCACAGGGATGCTGCTTGGATTAGAAGGCATGAATTGTAAGGAGATGGCAGACAAAGTTGGGTTATTTTCTCTGGAATGGCGTAGACTGAGAGGAGACCTGATAGAGGTTTATCAGATTATGAGAGGCGTAGATAAAGTACACTGCTGGTATCTTTCTACTTCAGGGTTGAAATACCAAATACCAGAGGGCATGCATTAAGGTGAGAGGTGGGAAGTTCAAAGGAGGTGTGGGGGACAAGTTTTTCACACAGAGGGTGGTGGGTGTCCGGAATGTGCTGCTGGATGTGGAGGCAGATACAACAGAGGTGTTAAAGATGTTCTTAGTTAAACAGGGGATGGAGGGAAATTGCACATTGTGTGGGCAGGAAGGAGTAGACTCTTCAGATATTGTTTTAAGAAGTAATTAATTAGTCAATTGTAAACTGACTTAATTTACCAATTTAAGGTGAGAGAGGAAAAGATTAAAAAGGATCTGTGAAAGGAAAATAATGGGCAAATTTCATTGAGGATGTATCATCATTGAGGATGTAGTGGACCTTTGATGGGAAGACTGTCAAAGCTTACAGTGGGATCTGGACCAGCTGGAAAAATGGGTGAAGGAACTTAATATAGACAGGTGTGAGATGTGGCACTTTGGGAGGAGCAACCTGGGAGTGTGGTGGGATAGAGGGATCTGGGAATATAGATCTGTAATTCCTTGAAGGTAGATAGGGTCATTAAGAGTCGTTTTTGGTCATTTTGGCCTTCATAAGTCAGAGGACTGAGTACAGGAATTGGGATGTTATGCTGAAATTGAACATGATGTTGGAGCGTTTCGTGCAGTTGTGGTCACCTACACCAAGGAAAGATTGAAAGAGAGCAGGGAAAATTTACAAGGATGTTGCCAGGACTGGGTTATGAGGAAGGACCTTATCCCCCCGGATGGCAGAAGAGTCAGGGAGATCTTACAGCCGTATACAAAATTATGAGTGGTATAGAAAAGATAAATGAATGCTTTGCAGGCCTTTTCTCAGATTGGGTGAGATTAGAATTGGAAGTCATAGCTTTGGGATGAAAGGTGGAATTTTTAAGGGATTCTGATGGAAGTTCTTCACTCAGAAGGTAGTGCAAGTGTGGAATGAGCGGCCAGTGAGAGACACGGGTTCAGTTGTAACATTTAAGAGAAGTTTAGATAAGAACATAGGATGGAAGAAGTAAAGAGGGATATGGTCCAGGTGCAGGTAGATGGGACTAGGCAGCAGATCAGGTCAGCACAGACTAGATGGGATGAACAGTCTGGTTCTGTGCTGTAGTGCTCTATGACTGTTCTATATAAAAGACCCCAAACCCTTTGATTAGATCCCAGCCTCTAACCAC